>NC_069499.1:1345270893-1345517963 GCF_027579735.1 Bombina bombina
GAAAGATAGACGGCTAGATTACGAGTTTTGCGTTAGGCTTAAAAAGCAGCGTTGGCCGGTCCTAACGCTGCTTTTTAACGCCCGCTGGTATTACGAGTCTTGCAGGTACAGGTGTACTGCTCACTTTTTTGGCCAGACTTGGAAATACCGCAAACCCACTTCAGTAAATTGCGTATCCTATTTTTTCAATGGGACTTTCATAGCGCCGATATTACGAGTTTGACAAAAAGTGAGCGGTAGACCCTCTCCTGTCAAGACTGGTACCGCATTTTAAAGTCAGTAGTTAAGAGTTTTACACTACAACGCTGTAGCATAAAACTCTTAACTAAAGTGCAATAAAGTACACTAACACCCATAAACTACCTATTAACCCCTAAACCGAGGCCCTCCCGCATCGCAAACACTAAAATTAAATTTTTAACCACTAATCTGCCGAACCGGATATCACCGCCACTATAATAAATATATTAACCCCTAAACCGCCGCACTCCCGCCTCATAAACATTAGTTAAATATTATTAACGCCGCACTCCCGCCTCATAAACATTAGTTAAATATTATTAACCCCTAATCTGCCGTCCCTAACATCGCCGCCACCTATCTACATTTATTAACCCCTAATCTGCCGTCCCCAACATCGCCGCCAATATACAGTTATTAACCCCTAAATCTAAGTTTAACCCTAACTCCCCCTAACTAAAATATAATTTAAATAAATCTAAATAAAATTCCTATCATTAACTAAATTATTCCTATTTAAAACTAAATACTTACCTATAAAATAAACCCTAAGCTAGCTACAATATAACTAATAGTTACATTGTATCTAGCTTAGGATTTATTTTTATTTTACAGGAAAGTTTGTATTTATTTGAACTAGGTACAATAGTTATTAAATAGTTATTAACTATTTAATAACTCCCTAGCTAAAATAAATACAAAAGTACCTGTAAAATAAAACCTAACCTAAGTTACAATTACACCTAACACTACACTATAATTAAATTAATTCCCTAAATTAAATACAATTAAATACAATTAAATAAAAATAGCTAAAGTACAAACCCCCCCCACTAAATTACAAATACAAAATAATAAACAAATTACAAGATTTTTAAACTAATTACACCTAATCTAATCCCCCTAACAAAATAAAAAAGCCCCCCAAAATAAAAAAAGCCCTACCTTACACTAAATTACAAATAGCCCTTAAAGGGCCTTTTGCGGGGCATTGCCCCAAAGTAATCAGCTCTTTTACATGTAAAAAAAAATTACGATTCCCCCCCCAACATTAAAACCCACCACACACACAACCAACCCTACTCTAAAACCCACCCAATACCCCATTAAAAAAAAACCTAACACTAAGCCCTTGAAGATCACCTTACCGGGAAAAGTCTTCATCCAAGCCAGGCGAAGTGGTCCTCCAGACGGGCAGAAGTCTTCATCCAGGCGGCATCTTCTATCTTCATCCATCCGGCGCGGAGTGAGTCCATCTTCAAGACATCCAACGCGGAGCATCCTCTTCAATCAACGGCTAACACAGAATGAAGGTACCTTTAAGTGACGTCATCCAAGATGGCGTCCCTTCAATTCCGATTGGCTGATAGAATTCTATCAGCCAATTGGAATTAAGGTAGAAAAAATCCTATTGGCTGATGCAATCAGCCAATAGGATTGAACTTCAATCCTATTGGCTGATCCAATCAGCCAATAGGATTGAGCTTGCATTCTATTGGCTGATTGCATCAGCCAATAGGATTTTTTCTACCTTAATTCCGATTGGCTGATAGAATTCTATCAGCCAATCGGAATTGAAGGGATGCCATCTTGGATGAGGTCACTTAAAGGTACCTTCATTCTGTGTTAGCCGTCGATTGAAGAGGATGCTCCGCGTCGAATGTCTTGAAGATGGACCCGCTCCACGCCGTCTGGATGAAGATAGAAGATGCCGTCTGGATGAAGACTTCTGCCCGTCTGGAGGACCACTTCGCCCGGCTTGGATGAAGACTTCGGCCAGGTTGGATGAAGACTTCTCCCGGTAAGGTGATCTTCCAGGGGTTAGTGTTAGGTTTTTTAAAGGGGGTATTGGGAGGGTTTTAGAGTAGGGTTGGTTGTGTGGGTGGTGGGTTTTAATGTTGGGGGGTGATTTGAATTTTTTTTACAGGTAAAAGAGCTGATTACTTTGGGGCAATGCCCCGCAAAAGGTCCTTTTAAGGGCAATTTGTAATTTAGTGTAGGGTAGGGCTTTTATTTTGGGGGGGCTTTTTTATTTTGTTAGGGTGATTAGATTAGGTGTAATTAGTTTAAAAAATCTTGTAATTTGTTTATTATATATTATTTTCTGTAATTTAGTGGGGGGTTTTTGTACTTTAGATAATTGTATTTAATTGTATTTAATTTAGGGAAATAATTTAATTATAGTGTAGTGTTAGGTGTAATTGTAACTTAGGTTAGGATTTATTTTACAGGTAACTTTGTATTTATTTTAGCTAGGTAGTTATTAAATAGTTAATAACTATTTAGTAACTATTGTACCTAGTTAAAATAAATACAAACTTGCCTATAAAATAAAAATAAACCCTAAGCTAGCTACAATGTAACTATTAGTTATATTGTAGCTAGCTTAGGGTTTATTTTATAGGTAAGTATTTAGTTTTAAATAGGAATTATTTAGTTAATGATAGGAATCTTTATTTAGATTTCTTTTAATTATATTTAAGTTAGGGGATGTTAGGGTTAGACTTAGGCTTAGGGGTTAATACATTTAGTATAGTGGCGGTGACGTTGGGGGCGGCAGATTAGGGGTTAATAAATGTAGGTAGGTGGCGGTGATGTTAGGGCCGGCAGATAAGGGGTTAATAATATTTAACTAATTTTTAACTAATGTTTGTGAGGCGGGAGTGGGGCGGTTTAGGGGTTAATATGTTTACTATAGTGGCGACAACGTTGGGGGCGGCAGATTAGGGGTTAATAAGTGTAGGTAGGTGGTGGTGGTGGCGGCGACATTGGGGGCTGCAGAGTAGGGGTTAATAAATATAATGTAGGGTTCAGCGATGTTGGGGGCAGCAGATTAGGGGTTCTTAAGTATAATGTAGGTGGTGGCGGTGACCGGAGCAGCAGAATAGGGGTTAATAATATAATGCAGGTGTCGGCGATGTCGGGGCGGCAAATTAGGGGTTAATAAGTGTAAGATTAGAGGTGTTTAGACTCAGGGTTCATGTTAGGGTGTTAGGTGTAGACATAAAATGTAATTGCCCATAGGAATCAATGGGGCTGTGTTACTGAGTTTTACGCTGCTTTTTTGCAGGTGTTAGACTTTTTTCAGCCGGCTCTGCCCGTTGATTGCTATGGGGAAATCATGCATGAGCACGTTACACCAGCTCACCGCTAACGTAAGCAGCGCTGATATTGGAGTGCGGTAATGAGAAAAATTTTACTCAACGCTCACTTCTTGTCTGGCTTGTCAAAACTTGTAATACTAGCGCTGTCTGTGTCAGGGTGCCAGGAATCAGACAGACGAGAAGTGCAAAAAACTAAATTTCTGCTTACCTGATAAATTCTTTTACGATATGACGAGTCCACGGATTTCATCCTTACTTGTGGGATATTAACCCAGACCAGCTACACAGTCCAGGAGCCACCGAGTTACTGTTTGCTGCTGCTAAGCCTGAATAAATTGCACCAAAATAGGCTCCGCCCCTTAAGGTCAAAAGTCAGAGTAGGCCCAAACAACACCGCATGGAAATGCAGTTTTGCACTAAAGTAAAAATACACACACAATATAACCCTCAAGCATAAAACCAATAAGTTTTAAGTGCCAAAAATAAAAAACATAAAACATTGTTTTTTATATTGTCTCCCATGTCACATAATGCCCAAATATCAACTAATGATAAATATAAAATAGGGACTCCAGTAACACCCCTCTTATTAAAATAGGTTTTACTGCTTACCCCATTCCCATACAGGGAAATAATACCAGCCAGTTCTGATACACCAAGTCTCCTCAGAAAAAAAGGCTGCACATACCTTAATGCTGCTTGTAGCATGAAACCGGTCTCCACACTGAAGATGTCTCATGGTTACCTTCAGAAGTCTTATGGGAACCAGCGTGTATCTTAGTTACAAATGCTAAGATCATCAAACCTCAGGGCAGAAATCTTCTTCCATATCCCCCTGAGGAAAATAGTACGCACCGATACCATTTAAAATAAAAAAACTTCTTGATTGAAGAAACTAAAACTAACACCTCACTTTACCATGTATTCCTAGTATAACACAGGCAAAGAGAATGAATGGGGGTGGAGGGGAAGGGGAGGGGCTATATATACAGCTCTGCTGTGGTGCTCTTTGCCACTTCCTGTTGGCAGGAGGTTAATATCCCACAAGTAAGGATGAAATCCGTGGACTCGTCATATCTTTGTAAAAGAAATAATCACACCTTTATTAATAGCAAAAAATAATAAAAAGTCCACAAGTCAAATAACAAGCCAGGAATCAAAACCAGAGCTGGTAGTCAGACGAGCCGAGTCAGGAGCCAAAGCGAATAGTCAGACGAGCCGGAATCAGGAACAAGGAGAACAGCAGAGTCAGGAACAAGCCAGGGATCAGGAACCAGGAAGGACATCAGGCAGCCAAGTAATACACAGGAACTGTCACAAACAGGTCTGAGACAACGCAAAGGCAAAGCATACTGAACAGAGGCCCTTTAAATAATAAGTGATGACATCACAATTCTGTGACTGCATCCTGTCTCACATGGATGATGCATACCAGTCTGGCCATAAAAGGAAGTGCAGGAATTGAGCAGCATCCCCCATAATGCACCATAGTCAGGAAGAGAGGTGAGTAAAATGGCTGCCAGCAGCACATGGCAAACACAACAGGGAAAAAACCCTGACAGTCTGTGAGTGGTGAGCATAAACTGCTCATTAGCACCGCATAGATTCTAATGCAAAACTCGTATTCTAGCTGAGAGATAGTAATCTAGATTTAGATATCATGTCAGCATTCCATGATTTAAGCCATAAAGCTCTTCTAGTCAGAATAGCTAAAGACACAGATTTAACATTAATCTTGATGATATCAAAAATAGCATCACAGATAAAATGATTAGCATGTTTAAGCAAACGAACAATGCTAGACAAATCAGGATCTGTTTCCTGATGTGCTAAGCTATCCAACCAAAAAGTTGATGCAGCCACAACATCAGCCATAGACATGGCAGGCCTGAGAATATAGCCAGAATGTAAATAAGCTTTCCTTAGATAAGATTCAATCTTCCTATCTAAAGGATCCTTAAAAGAAGTACATTCTTCCATAGGGACTTTTTCCCAAAACTCCAAATTAGCCATTGTTAAAGGATATAACTTCTTAAACCTAGAAGAAGGATTAAAAGAAGTTTCAGGCTTAGACCATTCCTTAGCAATCACATCAGAAACCTGGAACAGGAAAAACCTCAGGAGTAATCACAGAAGGTTTAAAAACAGAATTTAAACATTTACTGGTTTTGTTATCAAGAGGATCAGACTCCTCAATACCCAAACTAACCAATCCTTCCTTCTTTCAACAAAGACTGAATATATTTAATCTTAAAAAGATAAAATTGATCAATTTTAATGTCTGAAGTAGGAGATCCTCTTCAGAGGAGGATATTTCAGTATGTTGTCGGTCATCACAAATTTAATCAGTTTTATGAGACGTTTTAAAAGACCTTTTACGTTAATTAGAAGGTGGAATAGCAGACATAGCCTTCTGTATTGCATCAGCAATATCATTTTTCATATCAACAAGGATATCATGTACATTAGATGTTGAAGGTGCTGTACTAGTACTAATAGAAACATTATTGGCATGCAAAAACTTATCATGATAACTGATACATAATATAGCCGGAGATATAATCTCAGCTTGCTTACAACAGATACACTTAGCTTTGGTAGAACTGTGTTCAGGCAGCATGGTTACTACAGTAGCTTCTGAGACAGGATCAGACTAAGACATCTTGCAAAATGTAAAAGAAAAAATTACATATAAACAAAATATTCAATTTCCTCATATAGCATATAGTTTCAGGAATGGTAAAAAATGCATATGCTAAATAAGCAAAAAAGCAAACAGCATAAAGGAAGTGGGGTAATATAACCAAAAAAATATCTGGGAGCGTCATTACAAGCGCAACTTTGCGCCAAACAGACTAACGTCAATAAAGATGCCGGAAATTACGAAACTTGCAACACTGTAGACGCAAATTTTAGACACAAATTTGCAGCAAAAAAATGTTGTGCTAAAAATGATGCAATAAATAACAGCATTTTGCGCCCTTGCAAGCCTAGATTTGCCCATGAAATTTAAGGAAAAAACAAGTCAAATTGGAAAAAAGATTAAACCCCAGGTAAGAAAATTTTAAAAAATAACTTCCTAAAACATGATTCTCATACTGAAACTGTTAGACTGCAAAGGGAAATACACATACAGTAGATCTGACTCATGGCAAATATAAGTAAATACATATATTTAAAACTTTATATTAATACATAAAGCGCCAAACATAGCTGAGAGTGTCTTAAATAATGATACATACTTACCGAAGACACCCATCCACATATAACAGACAGCCAAATCAGTACTGAAAACTATCAGCAGAGGTAATGGTACAAGAGTATATCGTCGATCTGAAAAGGGAGGCAGGAGATGAATCCCTACGACCGATAACAGAGAACCCTTAAAAAGATTTCCCATGAGTGAAACCATAAAAATCAACAAGCAATACTCTCTTCACATACCTCTGACAAACACTGTACTCTTAGAGGAATTGGGCTTTAGAATGCTTAGAAGCGCTTATCATAGAAGAAAACAAAAAAATCAAGCACCACTTACTTCACCAGTAAGTATGTGTGTGGTGGGTGGTGTATTTATAGGCATTTTGAGGTTTGGGAAACTTTGCCCCCTCCTGGTAGGAATGTATATCCCATACGTCACTAGCTCATGTACTCTTGCCATTTACATGAAAGAAAGGGCAATCAGCTCCTTTGCTGCCCATTAAAAAAATTAAAAAACCCACCAAAAAAAAAACTAACACTAACCCCGGAATAGGTGCTCACCATACCTGAAGTCCGGCGGTAAAGGTCTTCTTCCAGGCGGTTCCATCTTCATCCAGCGTGGAGCCATCTTCCATCTTCATCCCGGTGGCGCGGTTATCCAATGTGGAGGCTCCTCTTCATGTGATCGTCCGCTGCACACTGAAGATTTAATGCATGCCCATTTTATATTGGTGTACCTTGCATTCCTATTGGCTGAAAATTTCAAATCAGCCAATACGACGAGAGCTACTTAAATCCTATTGGCTGTTCAATAACACGCCTTAAGATTATTAAGTTTTAATGTGTACTTGTCACGGTTCCCACCGTTCCATGCAGACAGCCAGGCATGGTCACCCCTTTGGGGGCAAGCGAGGGACTTGAACCTGGGACCTCTTGTGTCCTAGGCTTGTTCTCTTGCCTCTAAGCCATGGCTACTTCTTTTTATTTTTGTGTATATAAGCTTTCCTTATCCTGCCTGCAGCACTGGGGTGGACTCTGGATATTGCTTTGCCTGGATCACCTGTGTTCATTTACAACCTGTCAGTCAGGCTTACCTGGGACTTCCTACAAATTAGCAGCTCATTAGCTGGCTATATAACCCTGCCTTTTATTGTGCTCAGTCTCAGTTCTTTGTTTCATGTTTCCTGTTTAGGTGTCTGTTCCTGAATCCCTAAGACTGACCCTGGCTTGTGACCCCGGCTCTATTCATCGTTTACCTGCACCTCTGGCTTCCTTTGATCTCTGTAATACCTTGACTACTCTCTTGGATTTACCTTTGTTTGTACAGCATACTCGGATCCTTGTTTTTTGAACACAGCCCCCGTGCATTTATTCACAGCCCAGGTGGTTTTCTTACCTGATCACTTTGGGCTGTGATACCTGTAAGGGTGAGCATATATCTCTGCTACAGACTCCAATCCAGGTAAGACATTTACATAAGAACTGACCATTATGGAGCCTGCAGAGATGAACAGGATGCTCACTGCCCTGACCCAGCAAGTATCCAACTTGTCTCAGACTGTTCTGGATTTGCAGCAGGACTTTTGTGCTCTTAAAGGTATGGTACACCCAGAACCAGCGTATCGTGAACCTTTTGTACTATTACCTGAGAGATTTGATGGTAGCCGTTCCTCCTTCTTGACCTTTAAGGTGGATTGTGAGCTCTTGTTTGCCTTAAAGCCTCTTACGTATGCCACTGACTTCATCATGGTCAGCTCAGCCATCAACCTGCTTTCTGGGCAGATAAAATAATGGGCACACCAGATGCTCCTGGCTAAGAGTCCTGTCCTAGACAACTGGGGGTCTTTCATAACAGCCATGGCCACTCAATGTACAAGGCAAACTAGGGCTCCTAGGACTGTTCCACGTTCCCTCAGATCACAGCTTCCTTGTGACTGGGATGCTTTTTACCAGTACTCACCCACAAACCTTGTTGCTCCTGATGAATTGTATACTCCTTCCCAGGACATTAAGGAGCCCATGGAGATAGGGGTTATACGGAATAGGCAGGCTCCCCAAGAAAGAGCCAGAAGGAGGAGCCATTGCCTTTGCTTTTACTGCGGGGAAAGAGGGCACTTTATCTCCAATTGCCCTATTCGCCCACCTCGGTCTCAAGCTCTCCAAACAGGCACTGTTTTTGTTCACCCTCTTTGTTCTACATGCAATTCTGTGAGCTGCCAAGGTTGCTGTTACGGCTGTCCAGGTTCTGCTGTTCAGAGGAGTCTACTAACCTCTAAGACTGTTATTTCCTGTAAACCTACGGAACCTGCTCTTGTTAGTCCTGAAATCCCTGAGACCCAGATTATGCCTCTACCTCTTGCTCCTGAAGCGTCTTCTCAACTTTCTGATGATATGCCTAATCCGGAAACCTTCATCACTTCTGTACCGGCAAGCACCAACATTAAGTTCTGTCCTGACAAAGTACTGCCACCTGACTGCACTTATGCCTCGAATGGTACTCTTGTTTGCAAGCAGGATCTTGTGATGTTCAAGAAAGCATTGCAAGCTGCGAGCATTTAGACAGCAGCCAAAACAAAAAAGAATAGGAAGAAGGCTGCCAAGGCCACTATTGGTACAGTGTTTCCCAGTGATGTAGATGATGATGAAATTATAGGTCTGGATACCCACGGGAGAGTCGCCATCCTGCCAGATGACATCTTTGACGTGTCCAAAGATGAGGTTGACTTTACCCCCGAACTCAAGGTGGTCTCAACCCAGCCTGTTTGCTCCCAGGGGGCGATTTTATGGGGAGGGAACTGTCACGGTTCCCACCGTTCCATGCAGACAGCCAAGCGTGGTCACCCCTTTGGGGGCAAGCGAGGGACTTGAACCTGGGACCTTTTGTGTCCTAGGCTTGTTCTCTTGCCTCTAAGCCACGGCTACTTCTTTTTATTTGTGTGTATGTAAGCTTTCCTTATTCTGCCTGCAGCATTAGGGTGGACTCTGGATATTGCTTTGCCTGGATCACCTGTGTTCATTTACAACCTGTCAGTCAGGCTTACCTGGGACTTCCTACCAATTAGAAGCTCATTAGCTGGCTATATAACCCTGCCTTTTCCTGTGCTCAGTGTCAGTTCTTTGTTTCATGTTTCCTGTTTAGGTATCTTTGTTCCTGAATCCCTAAGGCTGACCCTGGCTTGTGACCCCGACTCTGTTCATCGTTTACCTGCACCTCTGGCTTCCTTTGATCTCTGCAATACCTTGACTACTCTCTTGGATTTACCTTTGTTTGTACAGCATACTCGGATCCTTGTTTTTTGCACACAGCCCCCGTGCATTTATTCACAGCCCAGGTGGTTTTCTTACCTGATCACTTTGGGCTGTGATACCTGTAGGGGGCATATATCTCTGCTACAGACTCCAATCCAGGTAAGACCTTTACTGTACTAACCCAAAACATTAAAGATCTAAATTGCAAAATGCAATGCGCAAAATGCATATTTTATATTCCTATGCTCTTCATATAGAAAAAAAAATAATACTTTTCTATATACAGTATATCTGATAATGTTCATGTAAAATACATATTTATACCTATATATCTATAGGAATAGATATACAAATATAGGTATATACACATATATATATATATATATATATATATATATATATATATATATATATATATATAAAAGTGTGTTATATAAGTGTGTCTAAAATACTTCATGCAGAAAGCTTCTTTATTTGTTTCAAGCGTTCACCGTTCTGAGCTGCTAAGGCAGCCCATGGCAGAATGCTGTTTTGTTAAGAGGTAACGTTTCCACCTCTTAGCAAATATCGTGCAGGAAATCTGGCTCCCAAAGGCGCCAAGCCGGATTTCCCCCACGGCTATTGGCTAAGAGGTGAAAACGTCACCTCTCTAGCAAAAGAGCATTCTGCCATGGGCTGCCTTAGCAGCTCAGAACGGTGAACGCTTGAAACAAGTAAAGGAGCTTTTTATTAGAATATGTTCTAAGTATTTTAATATAGATATTCCTATATATATTTGTATATACAGGTGAAACTTGAAAAATTAGAATATCGTGCAAAAGTTAATTTATTTCACTAATGCAACTTAAAAGGTGAAACTAATATATGAGATAGACTCATTACATGCAAAGCAAGATAGTTCAAGCCGTGATATGTCATAATTGTAATGATTATGGCTTACAGCTCATGAAAACCCCAAATCCACAATCTCAGAAAATTAGAATATTGTGAAAAGGTGCAATATTCTAGGCTTCTAGGGTTGCTGAGCCTTTAAAAGGTCTCTCAGTCTGGTTCAGTAGGAATCACAATCATGGGAAAGACTGCTGACCTGACAATTGTGCAGAAAACCATCATTGACACCCTCCATAAGGAGAGAAAGCCTCAAAAGGTAATTGAAAAAAAACTTGGATGTTCCCAAAGTGCTGTATCAAAGCACATTAATAGAAAGTTATGTGGAAGGGAAAAGTGTGGAAGAAAAAGGTGCACAAGCATCAGGGATGACCGCAGCCTGGAGAGGATTGTCAGGAAAAGGCCATTCAAAAGTGTTGGGGACTTTCACAAGGAGTGGACTGAGGCTGGAGTCAGTGCATCAAGAGCCACCACAAACAGACGGATCCTGGACATGGGCTTCAAATATCGTATTCCTCTTGTCAAGCCACTCCTGAACAACAAACAACGTCAGAAGCGTCTTACCTGGGCTAAAGAAAAACAGACCTGGTCTGTTGCTCAGTGGTCCAAAGTTCTTCTTTTCTGATGAGAGCAAATTTTGCATCTCATTTGGAAACCAAGGACCCAAAGTATGGAGGAAGAATGTAGAGGCACACACTGCAAAATGCTTGAAGTCCAGTGTAAAGTTTCCACAGTCTGTGTTGATTTGGGGAGCCATGTCATCTGCTGGTGTTGGTCCACTGTGCTTCATTAAAGGGACAGTCTACACCAGAATTTGTATTGTTTTAAAAGATAGATAATCCCTTTATTACCCATTTCCCAGTTTTGCATAATCAACACATTTATAATAATATACTTTTAACCTCTGTGATTATCTTGTATCTAAGCCTCTGCAAACTGCCCCTTTTTTCAGTTCTTTTGACAGACTTGCAGTCTAGCCAATCAGTGCCTGCTCCCAGATAACTTCTCGTGCACGAGCACAGTGTTATCTATATGAAATACGTGAACTAACACCCTCTAGTGGTGAAAAACTGTTAAAATGCAAGAGGTGGGCTTCAAGGTCTAAGAAATTAGCATATGAACCTCCTAGGTTAAGCTTTCAACTAAGAATACCAAGAGAACAAAGCAAAATTGGTGATAAAAGTAAATTGGAAAATTGTTTAAAATTACATGCTCTATCTGAATCATGAAAGTTTATTTTGGCCTAGACTGTCCCTTTAAGTCCAACACAGCCGTCTACCAGAAGATTTTGGAGCACTTCATGCTTCCTTCCACAGACGAGCTATATGGGGATGCTGACTTCATTTTCCAGCAGGACTTGGCACCTGCCCACACTGCCAAAAGCACCAAAACCTGGTTCAATGAACGTGGGATTACTGTGCTTGATTGGCCAGCAAACTCGCCTGCCCTGAACCCCATAGAGAATCTATGGGGCATTGCCAAGAGAAAGATGAGAGACATGAGACCAAACAATGCAGAAGTGCTGAAGGCTGCTATTGAAGCATCCTGGTCTTCCATAACACCTCAGCAGTGCCACAGGCTGATAGCGTCCATGTCACGCCGCAATGAGGCAGTAATTGCTGCAAAAGGGGCCCAAACCAAGTACTGAGTACATACAATACTTTTCAGAGGTCCGATATTGTTCTATGTACAATCCTTGTTTGATTGATTGCATCTAATATTCTAATTTTCTGAGATTGTGGATTTGGGGTTTTCATGAGCTATAAGCCATAATCATCACAATTATGACAAATCACGGCTTGAACTATCTTGCTTTGCATATAATGAGTCTATCTCATATATTAACTTTCACCTTTTAAGTTACATTAGTGAAATAAATTAACTTTTGCACGATATTCTAATTTTTCGAGTTTCACCTGTATCTATACCTATATATATATATATATATATATATATATATATATATATATATATATATATATATATATATATATATATATATACATATATATATATATAGGTATACATATATATTTTATTAAAAAACATTATATATATATATATATATATACACTGTATATATATATATATATATATATATATATATAAAATATGTATTTATGAACATATTCTGCTATGTGAAGAACACTAGAATGTGAAATTTTAATATTTCATGTTGTGTTAGTATACTTTGTTAAACACGATCGGGTTGGCACGCAGGTAAGGTGTTAGTTTTTCCCCCTTCCATTAAAGTCTATAAAAAAATACGTTAACGCGATTGTGATATTGTAAATTCGGCTTTTTGAACGCGTCGGGTTAGCATGCAAGTGAAAACATTTTACTTTCAACTTGTAATATCAGTGTAAGCAATAATTAGAGCTCCACTCGTAATCTGCCCCTCAATGTCTATAGTTTGTTGAAGCTTTTCACTGATAGACACAACCCTCACAACTACATTTTTGAAATATTGTGTTACATTGAACACCAATAAATCTCAATATCTAAATGAAATTATTTATTTCACACTTACATTAATAGTGTTTTTACTAGTATGCTTTTTTCACCTTGTCTTGTATTTATCAGTATTACATTCACTTACCCTGCTGTAGGCGCTGGGCCAACGATTTGAGAAATAGACCATATTATCCAGGGCAAGCAAACCAGGGGGAACCAAGCACAGATCCTGCCAAGGGCTCCCATTATTCTGTAGGGAAAGAATACAAGTTTAGTTAATGACAAAATCCAAGAACCAAAAACCTGCAAGGCACATTTACAGGAATACAATGTTCAAGTTACATCTACTCACTACAAAATAACCTGTTATTAATAAACCAGTTGTGCATATGTATGAGGGGGTAGTGACCCAGTTAAAGTTAGCACCAGAGTAGCAATGCACTCTTGTGAGTTAGCAGAAAACATCTGGTGAGGCAATGATAAAAGACAAATATTGTAGCCACCAATCACCATCTAGCTCCCAGTGGCACATTAAAACTGCTGAGCATATGTATATATACCTTTCAACAGAATATACCAAAAGAACAAAGTCAATTTGGTAATAGAAAATAATTTAAAAGTGTCTTAAAATTACATGTGCCATAGGAATGATGAAAGTTATATTTTGACTCTCATGTAGCTTTAATTATGGGCTGTCAGAATTAAACATGGATGTCAGAATAAAACTTTCATGGTTTAGACAGAGCAAGCAATTTTAAGATATGTTTCAATCTTCTGCTATTATAAACATGACTTTGTACTCTTAGCATCCTTTGTTAAAAAAGCATACCTAGGTAAGCTTAAGGTTGGTGGCTACAAACATATATCTCTTTTCATGTGTTCAGTCAGGTCTACGCAGTGCATTTCTGCACTGGAGCTGACTAACACATTTTGCAAGGGTTACACACATTGTTAGATGCATGCAATAGTGCAATAATAAAGCATTTTCTTTTTGCCCTTTTATGTGTCTTTAATATGACCTCCATAGGGGGCAAGGGTTTTCACACTTACATTAAAACCAAGCTTGCGAAATTCCTTGGCACAAATCGAGTGACGTCTTTCTGAACTCATGTGACCCCCGTCCTCCACTTCATTTGGGAAAGCTGAAACTCGCAGATCCTGAAGTTGTTTCCGCTGGTCCTGGAGGTTGTAAGAAGATACAAACTAAGCCCAGAACAACAATAACATATCTTGTGTAATTAGTACAGCATTATAAAGAACATTCATTCTTTCATTGTGTTTCACTTGTCATCTAGACATATACATTTTATTTCCCTCTGTGATTTATCTTCCTTGCCTGTAGCTGAACTTTTCTATCATAGGAGTCATCCATATATCCTCTGCCTTCTCTGTTATATTTCATTCATGTTTTTGTGATTGCTTTTTTTTATCTAGCTCTCTCTCTTTTGCCATCTGTGAAAGCGGTAAAGGGAAGCTCTTTGGATCTGTCCAGCCTTATCACCAGTCTTATAGTCCTATGTTCCTGGCTCACTGCTGCTCATGTTTCAGATTTTGCATCTGTTCACGTGCTTAACATTACAGCAGCCTATGTTATTAGTAGTCAGCAGTTAATTGCTCACTTGTAACTTGCATCCCTTGCAATCTGATTGTGTATCTGGCCTTCCCCACTGTGCTGCCTGGCTTTTCTTCAAATTAATCTGTACCACCTGACCTTCTACAACAAGTCTTTGCTACTTGACTTTTGTATCAAATCAGCTGTGTTCTTGGTCTTCCACAGTAAGCCTGTGCTACCTGACTTAACTTCCAGCAAGTCTAAGCTACCAGTCCTTCACCAGCAAATAGAAATAGATGGTTATGTATCACTTCTGTAGAGAATACTGCAGTATTCATATTTATTGTATAGTTGGTGGTTTCAATAGGCAAAACACAGCTATTTCAGATGACAAAATAAAGCTGTTTGAAAAAAATTAAATACACTCCATAAGTTAAAATGCATTATTGGGAACTCATTAAACCATAGAGCAATTTACAGAACAATGAACCACTTGACTTCAGTTTTAAGAGCACAGTAAACACCTTGTAATTACAAGGCATGTCTCTTGAGCTGCTAGAGCATTACAAATCAGCCAACCACCATTTGCCTTACTTGGAGGAGCCAAACTGGGCTGTAGTCTGCGGACAACAAGGCTAGCCACGGGCGTTACATTAGTATAAAGTGAATTGTTTTGCACTTGGTATCACTTAAAGCCAATTAGGGAAATATATGTAGCTGGGTTAGCCTTGAGAAGCCAACAGGCTGCGTTTCAAGTAATGAGAATTGCAAAATTATATTTTTTCACAGCTAAATCACATGAAATGAGGAGCAACATAAATAATGAAAGTATACTGCAAAGTTATTTCATTACTCATAACTAAACATTTTATATACACATCTCAAGGTGTTTACTGTCCCTTTAAGCAAGTGAGTGCAACCTGTCCTCGGCAGCAAATCTATACTACCTCACTTCAGTATCAAGCAAGCCAATCCTTCTTCATCCTCTTCAATACTGTATTATCTGCAAGCCTGCTCTGTCTGACCTCTACAGCAGTACTGTATTATCTGCAAGCCTACTCTGTCTGACCTCTACAGCAGTACTGTATTATCTGCAAGCCTGCTCTGTCTGACCTCTGCAGCAGTACTGTATTATCTGCAAGCCTGCTCTGTCTGACCTCTACAGCAGTACTGTATTATCTGGAAGCCTGCTCTGTCTGACCTCTACAGCAGTACTGTATTATCTGCAAGCCTGCTCTGTCTGACCTCTACAGCAGTACTGTATTATCTGGAAGCCTGCTCTGTCTGACCTCTACAGCAGTACTGTATTATCTGCAAGCCTGCTCTGTCTGACCTCTGCAGCAGTACTGTATTATCTGCAAGCCTGCTCTGTCTGACCTCTACAGCAGTACTGTATTATCTGCAAGCCTGCTCTGTCTGACCTCTACAGCAGTACTGTATTATCTGCAAGCCTGCTGTGTGTGACCTCTACAGCAATACTGTATTATCTGCAAGTCTGCTCTGTCTGACCTCTACAGCAATACTGTATTATCTACAAGCCTGCTGTGTGTGACCTCTACAGCAATACTGTATTATCTGCAAGCCTGCTCTGTCTGACCTCTGCAGCAGTACTGTATTATCTGCAAGCCTGCTCTGTCTGACCTCTACAGCAATACTGTATTATCTGGAAGCCTGCTCTATCTGACCTCTACAGCAGTACTGTATTATCTGCAAGCCTGCTCTGTCTGACCTCTACAGCAGTACTGTATTATCTGCAAGCCTGCTCTGTCTGACCTCTACAGCAATACTGTATTATCTACAAGCCTGCTGTGTCAGACCTCTACAGCAATACTGTATTATCTGCAAGCCTGCTCTGTCTGACCTCTACAGCAATATTGTATTATCTACAAGCCTGCTCTGTCTGACCTCTACAGCAGTACTGTATTATCTGCAAGCCTGCTCTGTCTGACCTCTGCAGCAATACTGTATTATCTACAAGCCTGCTCTGTCTGACCTCTACAGCAATATTGTATTATCTGCAAGCCTGCTCTGTCTGACCTCTGCAGCAGTACTGTATTATCTGCAAGCCTGCTCTGTCTGACCTCTACAGCAGTACTGTATTATCTACAAGCCTGCTGTGCAAGCCTACTCTGTCTGACCTCTACAGCAATACTGTATTATCTGCAAGCCTGCTCTATCTGACCTCTACAGCAGTACTGTATTATCTGCAAGCCTGCTCTGTCTGACCTCTACAGCAGTACTGTATTATCTGCAAGCCTGCTGTGTCTGACCTCTACAGCAATACTGTATTATCTGCAAGCCTGCTCTGTCTGATCTCTACAGCAATACTGTATTATCTGCAAGCCTGCTGTGTGTGACCTCTACAGCAATACTGTATTATCTGCAAGTCTGCTCTGTCTGACCTCTACAGCAATACTGTATTATCTACAAGCCTGCTGTGTGTGACCTCTACAGCAATACTGTATTATCTGCAAGCCTACTCTGTCTGATCTCTACAGCAATACTGTATTATCTGCAAGCCTGCTGTGTCTGACCTCTACAGCAATACTGTATTATCTACAAGCCTGCTCTGTCTGACCTCTGCAGCAATACTGTATTATCTGCAAGAATGCTGTGTCTGACCTCTACAGCAATACTGTATTATCTGCAAGCCTGCTCTGTCTGACCTCTACAGCAGTACTGTATTATCTGCAAGCCTGCTCTGTCTGACCTCTGCAGCAGTACTGTATTATCTACAAGCCTGCTCTGTCTGACCTCTACAGCAATACTGTATTATCTGCAATCCTGCTCTGTCTGACCTCTACAGCAGTACTGTATTATCAGCAAGCCTGCTCTGTCTGACCTCTACAACAGTACTGTATTATCTGCAAGCCTGCTCTGTCTGACCTCGACAGCAATACTGTATTATCTGGAAGCCTGCTCTGTCTGACCTCTACAGCAATACTGTATTATCTGCAAGCCAGCTCTGTCTGATCTCTACAGCAATACTGTATTATCTGCAAGCATGCTGTTTCTGACCTCTACAGCAATACTGTATTATCTACAAGCCTGCTGTGTCAGACCTCTACAGCAATACTGTATTATCTGCAAGCCTGCTCTGTCTGACCTCTACAGCAATATTGTATTATCTACAAGCCTGCTCTGTCTGACCTCTACAGCAGTACTGTATTATCTGCAAGCCTGCTCTGTCTGACCTCTGCAGCAATACTGTATTATCTACAAGCCTGCTCTGTCTGACCTCTACAGCAATATTGTATTATCTGCAAGCCTGCTCTGTCTGACCTCTGCAGCAGTACTGTATTATCTGCAAGCCTGCTCTGTCTGACCTCTACAGCAGTACTGTATTATCTGCAAGCCTGCTGTTTCTGACCTCTACAGCAATACTGTATTATCTGCAAGCCTGCTCTGTCTGATCTCTACAGCAATACTGTATTATCTGCAAGCCTGCTCTGTCTGACCTCTACAGCAGTACTGTATTATCTGCAAGCCTGCTGTGTCTGACCTCTACAGCAATACTGTATTATCTGCAAGCCTGCTCTGTCTGATCTCTACAGCAATACTGTATTATCTGCAAGCCTGCTGTGTCTGACCTCTACAGCAATACTGTATTATCTGCAAGCCTGCTCTCTCTGACCTCTACAGCAGTACTGTATTATCTGCAAGCCTGCTGTGTCTGACCTCTACAGCAATACTGTATTATCTGCAAGCCTGCTGTGTCTTTCCTCTACAGCAATATTGTATTATCTGCAAGCCTGCTCTGTCTTACCTCTACAGCAGTACTGTATTATCTGCAAGCCTGCTCTGTCTGATCTCTACAGCAGTACTGTATTATCTGCAAGCCTGCTCTGTCTGACCTCTACAGCAATATTGTATTATCTGCAAGCCTGCTCTGCCTGACCTCTACAGCAGTACTGTATTATCTGCAAGCCTGCTCTGTCTGACCTCTGCAGCAGTACTGTATTATCTACAAGCCTGCTCTGTCTGACCTCTACAGCAATACTGTATTATCTGCAATCCTGCTCTGTCCGACCTCTACAGCAGTACTGTATTATCAGCAAGCCTGCTCTGCCTGACCTCTACAACAGTACTGTATTATCTGCATGCCTGCTCTGTCTGACCTCTACAGCAATACTGTATTATCTACAAGCCTGCTCTGTCTGACCTCTGCAGCAATACTGTATTATCTGCAAGCCTGCTGTGTCTGAACTCTACAGCAATACTGTATTATCTGCAAGCCTGCTCTTTCTGACCTCTACAGCAATACTGTATTATCTACAAGCCTGCTCTCTCTGACCTATACAGCAGTACTGTATTATCTATAAGCCTGCTCTATCTGACCTCTACAGCAGTACTGTATTATCTGCAAGCCTGCTCTGTCTGACCTCTACAGCAATATTGTATTATCTGCAAGCCTGCTCTGTCTGACCTCTACAGCAATACTGTATTATTTGCAAGCCTGCTCTGTCTGACCTCTACAGCAATATTGTATTATCTGCAAGCCTGCTGTGTCTGACCTCTACAGCAACACTGTATTATCTGCAAGCCTGCTCTGTCTGACCTCTACAGCAATATTGTATTATCTGCAAGCCTGCTCTGTCTGACCTCTACAGCAATATTGTATTATCTGCAAGCCTGCTCTGTCTGACCTGTACAGCAATACTGTATTATCTGCAAGCCTGCTCTGTCTGACCTCTACAGCAATATTGTATTATCTGCAAGCCTGCTCTGTCTGACCTCTACAGCAATACTGTATTATCTGCAAGCCTGCTCTGTCTGACCTCTACAGCAATATTGTATTATCTGCAAGCCTGCTCTGTCTGACCTCTACAGCAATACTGTATTATCTGCAATCCTGCTGTCTGACCTCTACAGCAGTACTGTATTATCTGCAAGCCTGCTCTGTCTGACCTCTACAGCAGTACTGTATTATCTGCAAGCCTGCTCTGTCTGACCTCTACAGCAGTACTGTATTATCTACAAGCCTGCTCTATCTGACCTCTACAGCAGTACTGTATTATCTACAAGCCTGCTCTACTTGACCTCTACAGCAGTACTGTATTATCTGCAAGCCTGCTCTGTCTCACCTCTACAGCAATATTGTATTATCTGCAAGCCTGCTCTGTCTGACCTCTACAGCAATGCTGTATTATCTGCAAGCCTGCTCTGTCTGACCTCTACAGCAATACTGTATTATCTGCAAGCCTGCTCTGTCTGACCTCTACAGCAATACTGTATTATCTGCAAGCCTGCTCTGTCTGACCTCTACAGCAATATTGTATTATCTGCAAGCCTGCTCTGTCTGACCTCTACAGCAATACTGTATTATCTACAAGCCTGCTCTATCTGACCTCTACAGCAATACTGTATTATCTGCAAGCCTGCTCTGTCTGACCTCTGCAGCAGTACTGTATTATCTTCAAGCCTGCTCTGTCTGACCTCTACAGCAGTACTGTATTATCTGCAAGCCTGCTGTGTCTGACCTCTACAGCAATACTGTATTATCTGCAAGCCTGCTCTGTCTGACCTCTACAGCAATACTGTATTATCTGCAAGCCTGCTCTGTCTGACCTCTACAGCAATATTGTATTATCTGCAAGCCTGCTCTGTCTGACCTCTACAGCAATACTGTATTATCTGCAAGCCTGCTCTGTCTGACCTCTACAGCAATACTGTATTATCTGCAAGCCTGCTCTGTCTGACCTCTACAGCAATACTGTATTATCTGCAAGCCTGCTCTGTCTGACCTCTACAGCAATATTGTATTATCTGCAAGCCTGCTGTGTCTGACCTCTACAGCAGTACTGTATTATCTGCAATCCTGCTCTGTCTGACCTCTACAGCAATACTGTATTATCTGCAATCCTGCTCTGTGTGACCTCTACAGCCATACTGTATTATCTGCAATCCTGCTTTGTCTCACCTCTACAGCAATACTGTATTATCTGCACTCCTGCTTTGTCTGGCCTCTACAGCAATACTGTATTATCTACAAGCCTGCAATGTCTGACCTCTGCAGCAGTACTGTATTATCTGCAAGCCTGCTCTGTCTGACCTCTACAGCAATACTGTATTATCTGCAAGCCTGCTCTGTCTGACCTCTACAGCAATACTGTATTATCTGCAAGCCTGCTCTGTCTGACCTCTACAGCAATACTGTATTATCTGCAAGCCTGCTGTGTCTGACCTCTACAGCAATACAGTATTATCTGCAAGCCTGCTGTGTCAGACCTCTACAACAATACTGTATTATCTGCAAGCCTGCTGTGTCTGACCTCTACAGCAGTACTGTATTATCTGCAAGCCTGCTCTGTCTGACCTCTACAGCAATACTGTATTATCTGCAATCCTGCTGTCTGACCTCTACAGCAATACTGTATTATCTGCAATCCTGCTGTCTGACCTCTACAGCAGTACTGTATTATATGCAAGCCTGCACTGTCTGACCTCTACAGCAATACTGTATTATCTGCAAGACTGCTCTGTCTGACCTCTACAGCAATACTGTATTATCTACAAGCCTGCTCTGTCTGACCTCTACAGCAATACTGTATTATCTGCAACCCTGCTCTGTCTGACCTCTACAGCAATACTGTATTATCTGCAACCCTGCTCTGTCTGACCTCTACAGCAATACTGTATTATCTGCAAGCCTGCTCTGTCTGTCCTCTACAGCAATAATGTATTATCTGCAAGCCTGCTCTGTCTGACCTCTACAGCAATATTGTATTATCTGCAAGCCTGCTCTGTCTGACCTCTACAGCAATACTGTATTATCTGCAAGCCTGCTCTGTCTGACCTCTACAGCAATATTGTATTATCTGCAAGCCTGCTCTGTCTGACTTCTACATCAGTACTGTATTATATGCAAGCCTGCTCTGTCTGACCTCTACAGCAATATTGTATTATCTGCAAGCCTGCTGTGTCTGACCATTACAGCAGTACTGTATTATCTGCAAGTCTGCTCTGTCTGACCTCTACAGCAATACTGTATTATCTGCAATCCTGCTCTGTCTGACCTCTACAGCAATACTGTATTATCTGCAATCCTGCTCTGTCTGACCTCTACAGCAATACTGTATTATCTGCAAGCCTGCTCTGTCTGACCTCTACAGCAATACTGTATTATCTGCAAGCCTGCTCTGTCTGACTTCTAAAGCAATATTGTATTATCTGCAAGCCTGCTCTGTCTGACCTCTACAGCAATACTGTATTATCTGCAATCCTGCTCTGTCTGACCTCTACAGCCATACTGTATTATCTGCAATCCTGCTCTGTCTGACCTCTACAGCAATACTGTATTATCTGCAAGCCTGCTCTGTCTGACCTCTACAGCAATACTGTATTATCTGCAAACCTGCACTGTCTGACCTCTACAGCAATACTGTATTATCTGCAAGCCTGCTCTGTCTGACCTCTAAAGCAATATTGTATTATCTGCACGCCTGCTCTGTCTGATCTCTACAACAGTACTGTATTATCTGCAAGTCTGCTCTGTATGACATCTACAACAATACTCTATTATTTTCAAGCCTGCTCTGTCTGACCTCTACAGCAGTACTGTATTATCTGCAAGCCTGCTCTGTCTGACCTCTACAGCAATACTGTATTATCTGCAAGACTGCTCTGTCTGACCTCTACAGCAATACTTTATTATCTGCAAGCCTGCTCTGTCTGACCTCTACAGCAATACTTTATTATCTGCAATCCTGCTCTGTCTGACCTCTACAGCAGTACTGTATTATCTGCAAGCCTGCTCTGTCTGACCTCTACAGCAATACTTTATTATCTGCAAGACTGCCGTGTCTGACCTCTACAACAGCAATACTGTATTATCTGCAAGCCTGCTCTGTCTGATCTCTAGAGCAATACTGTATTATCTGCAAGCCTGCTGTGTCTGACCTCTACAGCAATATTGTATTATCTGCAAGCCTGCTCTGTCTTACCTCTACAGCAGTACTGTATTATCTGCAAGCCTGCTCTGTCTGACCTCTACAGCAATATTGTATTATCTGCAAGCCTGCTGTGTCTGACCTTTACAGCAGTACTGTATTATCTGAAAGTCTGCTCTGTCTGACCTCTACAGCAATACTGTATTATCTGCAATCCTGCTCTGTCTGACCTCTACAGCAATACTATATTATCTGCAATCCTGCTCTGTCTGACCTCTACAGCAATACTGTATTATCTGCAATCCTGCTCTGTCTGACCTCTACAGCCATACTGTATTATCTGCAAGCCTGCTCTGTCTGACCTCTACAGCAATACTTTATTATCTGCAATCCTGCTCTGTCTGACCTCTACAGCAATACTTTATTATCTGCAATCCTGCTCTGTCCGACCTCTACAGCAGTACTGTATTATCTGCAAGCCTGCTCTGTCTGACCTCTACAGCAGTACTGTATTATCTGCAAGACTGCCGTGTCTGACCTCTACAGCAATACTGTATTATCTGCAAGCCTGCTGTGTCTGACCTCTACAGCAATATTGTATTATCTGCAAGCCTGCTCTGTCTTACCTCTACAGCAGTACTGTATTATCTGCAAGCCTGCTCTGTCTGACCTCTACAGCAATACTGTATTATCTGCAATCCTGCTCTGTCTGACCTCTACAGCCATACTGTATTATCTGCAATCCTGCTCTGTCTGACCTCTACAGCAATACTGTATTATCTGCAAGCCTGCTCTGTCTGACCTCTACAGCAATACTGTATTATCTGCAAACCTGCACTGTCTGACCTCTACAGCAATACTGTATTATCTGCAAGCCTGCTCTGTCTGACCTCTGCAGCAGTACTGTATTATCTGCAAGCCTGCTCTGTCTGACCTCTAAAGCAATATTGTATTATCTGCACGCCTGCTCTGTCTGATCTTTACAACAGTACTGTATTATCTGCAAGTCTGCTCTGTATGACATCTACAACAATACTGTATTATTTTCAAGCCTGCTCTGTCTGACCTCTACAGCAGTACTGTATTATCTGCAAGCCTGCTCTGTCTGACCTCTACAGCAATACTGTATTATCTGCAAGACTGCTCTGTCTGACCTCTACAGCAATACTTTATTATCTGCAAGCCTGCTCTGTCTGACCTCTACAGCAATACTTTATTATCTGCAATCCTGCTCTGTCTGACCTCTACAGCAGTACTGTATTATCTGCAAGCCTGCTCTGTCTGACCTCTACAGCAATACTTTATTATCTGCAAGACTGCCGTGTCTGACCTCTACAACAGCAATACTGTATTATCTGCAAGCCTGCTCTGTCTGACCTCTAGAGCAATACTGTATTATCTGCAAGCCTGCTGTGTCTGACCTCTACAGCAATATTGTATTATCTGCAAGCCTGCTCTGTCTTACCTCTACAGCAGTACTGTATTATCTGCAAGCCTGCTCTGTCTGACCTCTACAGCAATATTGTATTATCTGCAAGCCTGCTGTGTCTGACCTTTACAGCAGTACTGTATTATCTGCAAGTCTGCTCTGTCTGACCTCTACAGCAATACTGTATTATCTGCAATCCTGCTCTGTCTGACCTCTACAGCAATACTGTATTATCTGCAATCCTGCTCTGTCTGACCTCTACAGCAATACTGTATTATCTGCAATCCTGCTCTGTCAGACCTCTACAGCAATACTATATTATCTGCAATCCTGCTCTGTCTGACCTCTACAGCAATACTGTATTATCTGCAATCCTGCTCTGTCTGACCTCTACAGCCATACTGTATTATCTGCAAGCCTGTTCTGTCTGACCTCTACAGCAATACTTTATTATCTGCAATCCTGCTCTGTCTGACCTCTACAGCAATACTTTATTATCTGCAATCCTGCTCTGTCCGACCTCTACAGCAGTACTGTATTATCTGCAAGCCTGCTCTGTCTGACCTCTACAGCAGTACTGTATTATCTGCAAGACTGCCGTGTCTGACCTCTACAGCAATACTGTATTATCTGCAAGCCTGCCGTGTCTGACCTCTACAGCAATATTGTATTATCTGCAAGCCTGCTCTGTCTTACCTCTACAGCAGTACTGTATTATCTGCAAGCCTGCTCTGTCTGACCTCTACAGCAATACTGTATTATTTGCAATCCTGCTCTGTCTGACCTCTACAGCAATACTGTATTATCTGCAATCCTGCTCTGTCTGACCTCTACAGCCATACTGTATTATGCAAGTCTGCTCTGTCTGACCTCTACAGCAGTACTGTATTATCTGCAAGCCTGCTGTCTGTTCTCTGCAGCAGTACTGTATTATCTGCAAGCCTGCTGTGTGTGATCCTCTACAGCAATACTGTATTATCTACAAGCCTGCTGTGTGTGACCTCTACAGCAATACTGTATTATCTGCAAGTCTGCTCTGTCTGACCTCTACAGCAATACTGTATTATCTGCAAGCCTGCTGTGTGTGACCTCTACAGCAATACTGTATTATCTGCAAGTCTGCTCTGTCTGACCTCTACAGCAATACTGTATTATCTACAAGCCTGCTGTGTGTGACCTCTACAGCAATACTGTATTATCTGCAAGCCTACTCTGTCTGACCTCTACAGCAATACTGTATTATCTGCAAGCCTGCTCTATCTGACCTCTACAGCAGTACTGTATTATCTGCAAGCCTGCTCTATCTGACCTCTACAGCAATACTGTATTATCTGCAAGCCTGCTGTGTCTGACCTCTACAGCAATACCGTATTATCTACAAGCCTGCTCTGTCTGACCTCTACAGCAATACAGTATTATCTGCAAGCCTGCTCTGTCTGACCTCTACAGCAGTACTGTATTATCTGCAAGCCTGCTCTGTCTGACCTCTACAGCAGTACTGTATTATCTGCAAGCCTGCTCTGTCTGACCTCTACAATACTGTATTATCTGCAAGCCTGCTCCGTCTGACCTCTACAGCAATACTGTATTATCTGCAAGTCTGCTCTGTCTGACCTGTACAGCAGTACTGTATTATCTACAAGCCTGCTCTGTCTGACCTCTACAACAATACTGTATTATCTGCAAGTCTGCTCTGTCTGACCTCTACAGCAGTACTGTATTATCTACAAGCCTGCTCTGTCTGACCTCTACAGCAGTACTGTATTATCTACAAGCCTGCTCTGTCTGACCTCTGCAGCAATACTGTATTATCTGCAAGAATGCTCTGTCTGACCTCTACAGCAGTACTGTATTATCTGCAAGCCTGCTCTGTCTGACCTCTACAGCAATACTTTATTATCTGCAAGCCTGCTGTGTCTGACCTCTACAGCAATTCTGTATTATCTGCAAGCCTGCTCTGTCTGACCTCTACAACAGTACTGTATTATCTACAAGCCTGCTCTGTCTGACCTCTACAGCAGTACTCTATTATCTGCAAGCCTGCTCTGTCTGACCTCTACAGCAATACTGTATTATCTGCAAGCCTGCTCTGTCTGATCTCTACAGCAGTACTGTATTATCTGCAAGCCTGCTCTGTCTGACCTCTACAACAGTACTGTATTATCTGCAAGCCTGCTCTGTCTGACCTCTACAGCAGTACTGTGTTATCTGCAAGCCTGCTCTGTCTGACCTCTACAATACTGTATTATCTGCAAGCCTGCTCCGTCTGACCTCTACAGCAATACTGTATTATCTGCAAGCCTGCTCTGTCTGACCTCTACAGCAGTACTGTATTATCTACAAGCCTGCTCTGTCTCACCTCTACAACAATACTGTATTATCTGCAAGTCTGCTCTGTCTGACCTCTACAGCAATACTTTATTATCTGCAAGCCTGCTGTGTCTGACCTCTACAGCAATACTGTATTATCTGCAAGCCTGCTCTGTCTGACCTCTACAGCAGTACTGTATTATCTACAAGCCTGCTCTGTCTGACCTCTACAGCAGTACTGTATTATCTACAAGCCTGCTCTGTCTGACCTCTGCAGCAATACTGTATTATCTGCAAGAATGCTCTGTCTGACCTCTACAGCAGTACTTTATTATCTGCAAGCCTGCTGTGTCTGACCTCTACAGCAATTCTGTATTATCTGCAAGCCTGCTCTGTCTGACCTCTACAACAGTACTGTATTATCTACAAGGCTGCTCTGTCTGACCTCTACAGCAGTACTGTATTATCTGCAAGCCTGCTCTGTCTGACCTCTACAGCAATTCTGTATTATCTGCAAGCCTGCTTTGTCTGATCTCTACAGCAGTACTGTATAATCTGCAAGCCTGCTCTGTCTGACCTCTACAACAGTACTGTATTATCTGCAAGCCTGCTCTGTCTGGCCTCTACAGCAATACTGTATTATCTGCAAGCCTGCTCTGTCTGACCTCTACAGCAATACTGTATTATCTGCAAGCCTGCTCTGTCTGACCTCTACAGCAATACTGTATTATCTGCACGTCTGCTGTGTCTGACCTCTACAGCAGTACTGTATTATCTGCAAGCATGCTGTGTCTGACCTCTACAGCAATATTGTATTATCTGCAAGCCTGCTCTGTCTGACCTCTACAGCAGTACTGTATTATCTGCACGTCTGCTGTGTCTGACCTCTACAGCAGTACTGTATTATCTGCAAGCCTGCTGTGTCTGACCTCTACAGCAATATTGTATTATCTGCAATCCTGCTCTGTCTGACCTCTTCAGCAATACTGTATTATCTGCAAGCCTGCTCTGTCTGACCTCTACAGCAGTACTGTATTATCTGCAAGCCTGCTCTGTCTGACCTCTACAGCAGTACTGTATTATCTACAAGCCTGCTCTGTCTGACCTCTACAGCAGTACTGTATTATCTACAAGCCTGCTCTGTCTGACCTCTGCAGCAATACTGTATTATCTGCAAGAATGCTCTGTCTGACCTCTACAGCAGTACTTTATTATCTGCAAGCCTGCTGTGTCTGACCTCTACAGCAATTCTGTATTATCTGCAAGCCTGCTCTTTCTGACCTCTACAACAGTACTGTATTATCTACAAGCCTGCTCTGTCTGACCTCTACAGCAGTACTGTATTATCTACAAGCCTGCTCTGTCTGACCTCTACAGCAATACTGTATTATCTGCAAGCCTGCTTTGTCTGATCTCTACAGCAGTACTGTATAATCTGCAAGCCTGCTCTGTCTGACCTCTACAACAGTACTGTATTATCTGCAAGCCTGCTCTGTCTGGCCTCTACAGCAATACTGTATTATCTGCAAGCCTGCTCTGTCTGACCTCTACAGCAATACTGTATTATCTGCAAGCCTGCTCTGTCTGACCTCTACAGCAATACTGTATTATCAGCACGTCTGCTGTGTCTGACCTCTACAGCAGTACTGTATTATCTGCAAGCCTGCTGTGTCTGACCTCTACAGCAATATTGTATTATCTGCAAGCCTGCTCTGTCTGACCTCTACAGCAGTACTGTATTATCTGCACGTCTGCTGTGTCTGACCTCTACAGCAGTACTGTATTATCTGCAAGCCTGCTGTGTCTGACCTCTACAGCAATATTGTATTATCTGCAATCCTGCTCTGTCTGACCTCTTCAGCAATACTGTATTATCTGCAAGCCTGCTCTGTCTGACCTCTACAGCAGTACTGTATTATCTGCAAGCCTGCTCTGTCTGACCTCTACAGCAATACTGTATTATCTGCAAGCCTGCTCTGTCTGACCTCTGCAGCAGTACTGTATTATCTGCAAGCCTGCTCTGTGTGACCTCTACAGCAATACTGTATTATCTGCAGGCCTGCTCTGTCTGACCTCTACAGCAATACTGTATTATCTGCAAGCCTGCTGTCTGACCTCTACAGCAGTACTGTATTATCTGCAAGCCTGCTCTGTCTGACCTCTACAGCAATACTGTATTATCTGCAAGCCTACTCTGTCTGACCTCTACAGCAGTACTGTATTATCTGCAAGCCTGCTGTGTCTGACCTCTACAGCAATACTGTATTATCTGCAAGCCTGCTCTGTCTGACCTCTGCAGCAGTACTGTATTATCTGCAAGCCTGCTCTGTCTGACCTCTACACAGCAATACTGTATTATCTGCAAGCCTGCTCTGTCTGACCTCTACAGCCATACTGTATTATCTGCAAGCCTGCTCTGTCTGACCTCTACAGCAATACTTTATTATCTGCAATCCTGCTCTGTCTGACCTCTACAGCAATACTTTATTATCTGCAATCCTGCTCTGTCCGACCTCTACAGCAGTACTGTATTATCTGCAAGCCTGCTCTGTCTGACCTCTACAGCAGTACTGTATTATCTGCAAGACTGCCGTGTCTGACCTCTACAGCAATACTGTATTATCTGCAAGCCTGCTGTGTCTGACCTCTACAGCAATATTGTATTATCTGCAAGCCTGCTCTGTCTTACCTCTACAGCAGTACTGTATTATCTGCAAGCCTGCTCTGTCTGACCTCTACAGCAATACTGTATTATCTGCAATCCTGCTCTGTCTGACCTCTACAGCCATACTGTATTATCTGCAATCCTGCTCTGTCTGACCTCTACAGCAATACTGTATTATCTGCAAGCCTGCTCTGTCTGACCTCTACAGCAATACTGTATTATCTGCAAACCTGCACTGTCTGACCTCTACAGCAATACTGTATTATCTGCAAGCCTGCTCTGTCTGACCTCTACAGCAATACTGTATTATCTGCAAGCCTGCTCTGTCTGACCTCTACAGCAATACTGTATTATCTGCAAGCCTGCTCTGTCTGACCTCTGCAGCAGTACTGTATTATCTGCAAGCCTGCTCTGTCTGACCTCTAAAGCAATATTGTATTATCTGCACGCCTGCTCTGTCTGATCTCTACAACAGTACTGTATTATCTGCAAGTCTGCTCTGTATGACATCTACAACAATACTGTATTATTTTCAAGCCTGCTCTGTCTGACCTCTACAGCAGTACTGTATTATCTGCAAGCCTGCTCTGTCTGACCTCTACAGCAATACTGTATTATCTGCAAGACTGCTCTGTCTGACCTCTACAGCAATACTTTATTATCTGCAAGCCTGCTCTGTCTGACCTCTACAGCAATACTTTATTATCTGCAATCCTGCTCTGTCTGACCTCTACAGCAGTACTGTATTATCTGCAAGCCTGCTCTGTCTGACCTCTACAGCAATACTTTATTATCTGCAAGACTGCCGTGTCTGACCTCTACAACAGCAATACTGTATTATCTGCAAGCCTGCTCTGTCTGACCTCTAGAGCAATACTGTATTATCTGCAAGCCTGCTGTGTCTGACCTCTACAGCAATATTGTATTATCTGCAAGCCTGCTCTGTCTTACCTCTACAGCAGTACTGTATTATCTGCAAGCCTGCTCTGTCTGACCTCTACAGCAATATTGTATTATCTGCAAGCCTGCTGTGTCTGACCTTTACAGCAGTACTGTATTATCTGCAAGTCTGCTCTGTCTGACCTCTACAACAATACTGTATTATCTGCAATCCTGCTCTGTCTGACCTCTACAGCAATACTGTATTATCTGCAATCCTGCTCTGTCTGACCTCTACAGCAATACTGTATTATCTGCAATCCTGCTCTGTCTGACCTCTACAGCAATACTATATTATCTGCAATCCTGCTCTGTCTGACCTCTACAGCAATACTGTATTATCTGCAATCCTGCTCTGTCTGACCTCTACAGCCATGCTGTATTATCTGCAAGCCTGTTCTGTCTGACCTCTACAGCAATACTTTATTATCTGCAATCCTGCTCTGTCTGACCTCTACAGCAATACTTTATTATCTGCAATCCTGCTCTGTCCGACCTCTACAGCAGTACTGTATTATCTGCAAGCCTGCTCTGTCTGACCTCTACAGCAGTACTGTATTATCTGCAAGACTGCCGTGTCTGACCTCTACAGCAATACTGTATTATCTGCAAGCCTGCCGTGTCTGACCTCTACAGCAATATTGTATTATCTGCAAGCCTGCTCTGTCTTACCTCTACAGCAGTACTGTATTATCTGCAAGCCTGCTCTGTCTGACCTCTACAGCAATACTGTATTATCTGCAATCCTGCTCTGTCTGACCTCTACAGCAATACTGTATTATCTGCAATCCTGCTCTGTCTGACCTCTACAGCCATACTGTATTATGCAAGTCTGCTCTGTCTGACCTCTACAGCAGTACTGTATTATCTGCAAGCCTGCTGTCTGTTCTCTGCAGCAGTATTGTATTATCTGCAAGCCTGCTGTGTGTGATCCTCTACAGCAATACTGTATTATCTACAAGCCTGCTGTGTGTGACCTCTACAGCAATACTGTATTATCTGCAAGTCTGCTCTGTCTGACCTCTACAGCAATACTGTATTATCTGCAAGCCTACTCTGTCTGACCTCTACAGCAATACTGTATTATCTGCAAGCCTGCTCTATCTGACCTCTACAGCAGTACTGTATTATCTGCAAGCCTGCTCTATCTAACCTCTACAGCAATACTGTATTATCTGCAAGCCTGCTGTGTCTGACCTCTACAGCAATACCGTATTATCTACAAGCCTGCTCTGTCTGACCTCTACAGCAATACAGTATTATCTGCAAGCCTGCTCTGTCTGACCTCTACAGCAGTACTGTATTATCTGCAAGCCTGCTCTGTCTGACCTCTACAGCAGTACTGTATTATCTGCAAGCCTGCTCTGTCTGACCTCTACAATACTGTATTATCTGCAAGCCTGCTCCGTCTGACCTCTACAGCAATACTGCATTATCTGCAAGTCTGCTCTGTCTGACCTGTACAGCAGTACTGTATTATCTACAAGCCTGCTCTGTCTGACCTCTACAACAATACTGTATTATCTGCAAGTCTGCTCTGTCTGACCTCTACAGCAGTACTGTATTATCTACAAGCCTGCTCTGTCTGACCTCTACAGCAGTACTGTATTATCTACAAGCCTGCTCTGTCTGACCTCTGCAGCAATACTGTATTATCTGCAAGAATGCTCTGTCTGACCTCTACAGCAGTACTGTATTATCTGCAAGCCTGCTCTGTCTGACCTCTACAGCAATACTTTATTATCTGCAAGCCTGCTGTGTCTGACCTCTACAGCAATTCTGTATTATCTGCAAGCCTGCTCTGTCTGACCTCTACAACAGTACTGTATTATCTACAAGCCTGCTCTGTCTGACCTCTACAGCAGTACTCTATTATCTGCAAGCCTGCTCTGTCTGACCTCTACAGCAATACTGTATTATCTGCAAGCCTGCTCTGTCTGATCTCTACAGCAGTACTGTATTATCTGCAAGCCTGCTCTGTCTGACCTCTACAACAGTACTGTATTATCTGCAAGCCTGCTCTGTCTGACCTCTACAGCAGTACTGTGTTATCTGCAAGCCTGCTCTGTCTGACCTCTACAATACTGTATTATCTGCAAGCCTGCTCCGTCTGACCTCTACAGCAATACTGTATTATCTGCAAGCCTGCTCTGTCTGACCTCTACAGCAGTACTGTATTATCTACAAGCCTGCTCTGTCTCACCTCTACAACAATACTGTATTATCTGCAAGTCTGCTCTGTCTGACCTCTACAGCAATACTTTATTATCTGCAAGCCTGCTGTGTCTGACCTCTACAGCAATACTGTATTATCTGCAAGCCTGCTCTGTCTGACCTCTACAGCAGTACTGTATTATCTACAAGCCTGCTCTGTCTGACCTCTACAGCAGTACTGTATTATCTACAAGCCTGCTCTGTCTGACCTCTGCAGCAATACTGTATTATCTGCAAGAATGCTCTGTCTGACCTCTACAGCAGTACTTTATTATCTGCAAGCCTGCTGTGTCTGACCTCTACAGCAATTCTGTATTATCTGCAAGCCTGCTCTGTCTGACCTCTACAACAGTACTGTATTATCTACAAGGCTGCTCTGTCTGACCTCTACAGCAGTACTGTATTATCTGCAAGCCTGCTCTGTCTGACCTCTACAGCAATTCTGTATTATCTGCAAGCCTGCTTTGTCTGATCTCTACAGCAGTACTGTATAATCTGCAAGCCTGCTCTGTCTGACCTCTACAACAGTACTGTATTATCTGCAAGCCTGCTCTGTCTGGCCTCTACAGCAATACTGTATTATCTGCAAGCCTGCTCTGTCTGACCTCTACAGCAATACTGTATTATCTGCAAGCCTGCTCTGTCTGACCTCTACAGCAATACTGTATTATCTGCACGTCTGCTGTGTCTGACCTCTACAGCAGTACTGTATTATCTGCAAGCATGCTGTGTCTGACCTCTACAGCAATATTGTATTATCTGCAAGCCTGCTCTGTCTGACCTCTACAGCAGTACTGTATTATCTGCACGTCTGCTGTGTCTGACCTCTACAGCAGTACTGTATTATCTGCAAGCCTGCTGTGTCTGACCTCTACAGCAATATTGTATTATCTGCAATCCTGCTCTGTCTGACCTCTTCAGCAATACTGTATTATCTGCAAGCCTGCTCTGTCTGACCTCTACAGCAGTACTGTATTATCTGCAAGCCTGCTCTGTCTGACCTCTACAGCAGTACTGTATTATCTACAAGCCTGCTCTGTCTGACCTCTACAGCAGTACTGTATTATCTACAAGCCTGCTCTGTCTGACCTCTGCAGCAATACTGTATTATCTGCAAGAATGCTCTGTCTGACCTCTACAGCAGTACTTTATTATCTGCAAGCCTGCTGTGTCTGACCTCTACAGCAATTCTGTATTATCTGCAAGCCTGCTCTTTCTGACCTCTACAACAGTACTGTATTATCTACAAGCCTGCTCTGTCTGACCTCTACAGCAGTACTGTATTATCTACAAGCCTGCTCTGTCTGACCTCTACAGCAATACTGTATTATCTGCAAGCCTGCTTTGTCTGATCTCTACAGCAGTACTGTATAATCTGCAAGCCTGCTCTGTCTGACCTCTACAACAGTACTGTATTATCTGTAAGCCTGCTCTGTCTGGCCTCTACAGCAATACTGTATTATCTGCAAGCCTGCTCTGTCTGACCTCTACAGCAATACTGTATTATCTGCAAGCCTGCTCTGTCTGACCTCTACAGCAATACTGTATTATCTGCACGTCTGCTGTGTCTGACCTCTACAGCAGTACTGTATTATCTGCAAGCCTGCTGTGTCTGACCTCTACAGCAATATTGTATTATCTGCAAGCCTGCTCTGTCTGACCTCTACAGCAGTACTGTATTATCTGCACGTCTGCTGTGTCTGACCTCTACAGCAGTACTGTATTATCTGCAAGCCTGCTGTGTCTGACCTCTACAGCAATATTGTATTATCTGCAATCCTGCTCTGTCTGACCTCTTCAGCAATACTGTATTATCTGCAAGCCTGCTCTGTCTGACCTCTACAGCAGTACTGTATTATCTGCAAGCCTGCTCTGTCTGACCTCTACAGCAATACTGTATTATCTGCAAGCCTGCTCTGTCTGACCTCTGCAGCAGTACTGTATTATCTGCAAGCCTGCTCTGTGTGACCTCTACAGCAATACTGTATTATCTGCAGGCCTGCTCTGTCTGACCTCTACAGCAATACTGTATTATCTGCAAGCCTGCTGTCTGACCTCTACAGCAGTACTGTATTATCTGCAAGCCTGCTCTGTCTGACCTCTACAGCAATACTGTATTATCCGCAAGCCTACTCTGTCTGACCTCTACAGCAGTACTGTATTATCTGCAAGCCTGCTGTGTCTGACCTCTACAGCAATACTGTATTATCTGCAAGCCTGCTCTGTCTGACCTCTGCAGCAGTACTGTATTATCTGCAAGCCTGCTCTGTCTGACCTCTACACAGCAATACTGTATTATCTGCAAGCCTGCTCTGTCTGACCTCTGCAGCAGTACTGTATTATCTGCAAGCCTGCTCTGTCTGACCTCTGCAGCAATACTGTATTATCTGCAAGCCTGCTCTGTCTGTCCTCTACAGCAATATTGTATTATCTGCAAGCCTGCTCTGTCTGACCTCTACAGCAGTACTGTATTATCTGCAAGCCTGCTCGGTCTGACCTCTACAGCAGTACTGTATTATCTGCAAGCCTGCTCTGTCTGACCTCTACAGCAATACTGTATTATCTGCAAGCCTGCTGTGTCTGACCTCTGCAGCAGTACTGTATTATCTGCAAACCTGCTCTGTCTGTCCTCTACAGCAGTACTGTATTATCTACAAGCCTGCTCTGTCTGACCTCTACAGCAATACTGTATTATCTACAAGCCTGCTCTGTCTGACCTCTGCAGCAATACTGTATTATCTACAAGCCTGCTCTGTCTGACCTCTGCAGCAGTACTGTATTATCTACAAGCCTGCTCTGTCTGACCTCTACAGCAATACTGTATTATCTACAAGCCTGCTCTGTCTGACCTCTGCAGCAGTACTGTATTATCTACAAGCCTGCTCTGTCTGACCTCTACAGCAATACTGTATTATCTACAAGCCTGCTCTGTCTGACCTCTACAGCAATACTGTATTATCTGCAAGCCTGCTGTGTCTGACCTCTACAGCAATACTGTATTATCTACAAGCCTGCTCTGTCTGACCTCTACAGCAATACTGTATTATCTACAAGCCTGCTCTGTCTGACCTCTGCAGCAGTACTGTATTATCTGCAAGCCTGCTCTGTCTGACCTCTACAGCAATACTGTATTATCTGCAAGCCTGCTCTGTCTGACCTCTACAGCAGTACTGTATTATCTGCAAGCCTGCTCTGTCTGACCTCTACAGCAATACTGTATTATCTACAAGCCTGCTCTGTCTGACCTCTGCAGCAGTACTGTATTATCTACAAGCCTGCTCTGTCTGACCTCTGCAGCAGTACTGTATTATCTACAAGCCTGCTCTGTCTGACCTCTACAGCAGTACTGTATTATCTGCAAGCCTGCTCTGTCTGACCTCTACAGCAGTACTGTATTATCTACAAGCCTGCTCTGACTGACCTCTGCAGCAGTACTGTATTATCTACAAGCCTGCTCTGTCTGACCTCTACAGCAGTACTGTATTATCTACAAGCCTGCTCTGTCTGACCTCTACAGCAATACTGTATTATCTACAAGCCTGCTCTGTCTGACCTCTACAGCAGTACTGTATTATCTGCAAACCTGCTCTGTCTGACCTCTACAGCAGTACTGTATTATCTACAAGCCTGCTCTGTCTGACCTCTGCAGCAGTACTGTATTATCTACAAGCCTGCTCTGTCTGACCTCTACAGCAGTACTGTATTATCTACAAGCCTGCTCTGTCTGACCTCTACAGCAATACTGTATTATCTGCAAGCCTGCTCTGTCTGATCTCTACAGCAGTACTGTATTATCTGCAAGCCTGCTCTGTCTGACCTCTACAGCAATACTGTATTATCTACAAGCCTGCTCTGACTGACCTCTGCAGCAGTACTGTATTATCTACAAGCCTGCTCTGTCTGACCTCTACAGCAGTACTGTATTATCTACAAGCCTGCTCTGTCTGACCTCTACAGCAATACTGTATTATCTGCACGTCTGCTGTGTCTGACCTCTACAGCAGTACTGTATTATCTGCAAGCCTGCTGTGTCTGACCTCTACAGCAATATTGTATTATCTGCAAGCCTGCTCTGTCTGACCTCTACAGCAGTACTGTATTATCTGCACGTCTGCTGTGTCTGACCTCTACAGCAGTACTGTATTATCTGCAAGCCTGGTGTGTCTGACCTCTACAGCAATATTGTATTATCTGCAATCCTGCTCTGTCTGACCTCTTCGGCAATACTGTATTATCTGCAAGCCTGCTCTGTCTGACCTCTACAGCAGTACTGTATTATCTGCAAGCCTGCTCTGTCTGACCTCTACAGCAATACTGTATTATCTGCAAGCCTGCTCTGTCTGACCTCTGCAGCAGTACTGTATTATCTGCAAGCCTGCTCTGTGTGACCTCTGCAGCAGTACTGTATTATCTACAAGCCTGCTCTGTCTGACCTCTACAGCAGTACTGTATTATCTACAAGCCTGCTCTGTCTGACCTCTACAGCAATACTGTATTATCTGCAAGCCTGCTCTGTCTGATCTCTACAGCAGTACTGTATTATCTGCAAGCCTGCTCTGTCTGACCTCTACAGCAATACTGTATTATCTACAAGCCTGCTCTGTCTGACCTCTACAGCAGTACTGTATTATCTGGAAGCCTGCTCTGTCTGACCTCTACAGCAATACTGTATTATCTGCAAGTCTGCTCTGTCTGACCTCTACAGCAATACTGTATTATCTGCAAGCCTCTTCTGTCTGACCTCTACAGCAATACTGTATTATCTGCAAGTCTGCTCTGTCTGACCTCTACAGCAGTATTGTATTATCTGCAAGCCTGCTCTGTCTGACCTCTACAGTAATATTGTATTATCTGCAAGCCTGCTGTCTGTGACCTCTACAGCAGTACTGTATTATCTGCAATCCTGCTCTGTCTGACCTCTACAGCAGTACTGTATTATCTGCAAGTCTGCTCTGTCTGACCTCTACAGCAATATTGTATTATCTGCAAGCCTGCTGTCTGTGACCTCTACAGCAGTACTGTATTATCTACAAGCCTGCTCTGTCTGACCTCTACAGCAGTACTGTATTATCTGCAAGCCTGCTCTGTCTGACCTCTACAGCAATATTGTATTATCTGCAAGCCTGCTCTGTCTGTCCTCTACAGCAATATTGTATTATCTGCAAGCCTGCTCTGTCTGACCTCTACAGCAGTACTGTATTATCTGCAAGCCTGCTCGGTCTGACCTCTACAGCAGTACTGTATTATCTGCAAGCCTGCTCTGTCTGACCTCTACAGCAATACTGTATTATCTGCAAGCCTGCTGTGTCTGACCTCTGCAGCAGTACTGTATTATCTGCAAACCTGCTCTGTCTGTCCTCTACAGCAGTACTGTATTATCTACAAGCCTGCTCTGTCTGACCTCTACAGCAATACTGTATTATCTACAAGCCTGCTCTGTCTGACCTCTGCAGCAATACTGTATTATCTACAAGCCTGCTCTGTCTGACCTCTGCAGCAGTACTGTATTATCTACAAGCCTGCTCTGTCTGACCTCTACAGCAATACTGTATTATCTACAAGCCTGCTCTGTCTGACCTCTGCAGCAGTACTGTATTATCTACAAGCCTGCTCTGTCTGACCTCTACAGCAATACTGTATAATCTACAAGCCTGCTCTGTCTGACCTCTACAGCAATACTGTATTATCTGCAATCCTGCTGTGTCTGACCTCTACAGCAATACTGTATTATCTACAAGCCTGCTCTGTCTGACCTCTACAGCAATACTGTATTATCTACAAGCCTGCTCTGTCTGACCTCTGCAGCAGTACTGTATTATCTGCAAGCCTGCTCTGTCTGACCTCTACAGCAATACTGTATTATCTGCAAGCCTGCTCTGTCTGACCTCTACAGCAGTACTGCATTATCTGCAAGCCTGCTCTGTCTGACCTCTACAGCAATACTGTATTATCTACAAGCCTGCTCTGTCTGACCTCTGCAGCAGTACTGTATTATCTACAAGCCTGCTCTGTCTGACCTCTACAGCAGTACTGTATTATCTACAAGCCTGCTCTGTCTGACCTCTACAGCAATACTGTATTATCTGCAAGCCTGCTCTGTCTGATCTCTACAGCAGTACTGTATTATCTGCAAGCCTGCTCTGTCTGACCTCTACAGCAGTACTGTATTATCTACAAGCCTGCTCTGTCTGACCTCTGCAGCAATACTGTATTATCTACAAGCCTGCTCTGTCTGACCTCTGCAGCAGTACTGTATTATCTACAAGCCTGCTCTGTCTGACCTCTACAGCAATACTGTATTATCTACAAGCCTGCTCTGTCTGACCTCTGCAGCAGTACTGTATTATCTACAAGCCTGCTCTGTCTGACCTCTACAGCAATACTGTATAATCTACAAGCCTGCTCTGTCTGACCTCTACAGCAATACTGTATTATCTGCAATCCTGCTGTGTCTGACCTCTACAGCAATACTGTATTATCTACAAGCCTGCTCTGTCTGACCTCTACAGCAATACTGTATTATCTACAAGCCTGCTCTGTCTGACCTCTGCAGCAGTACTGTATTATCTGCAAGCCTGCTCTGTCTGACCTCTACAGCAATACTGTATTATCTGCAAGCCTGCTCTGTCTGACCTCTACAGCAGTACTGCATTATCTGCAAGCCTGCTCTGTCTGACCTCTACAGCAATACTGTATTATCTACAAGCCTGCTCTGTCTGACCTCTGCAGCAGTACTGTATTATCTACAAGCCTGCTCTGTCTGACCTCTGCAGCAGTACTGTATTATCTACAAGCCTGCTCTGTCTGACCTCTACAGCAGTACTGTATTATCTGCAAACCTGCTCTGTCTGACCTCTACAGCAGTACTGTATTATCTACAAGCCTGCTCTGACTGACCTCTGCAGCAGTACTGTATTATCTACAAGCCTGCTCTGTCTGACCTCTACAGCAGTACTGTATTATCTACAAGCCTGCTCTGTCTGACCTCTACAGCAATACTGTATTATCTACAAGCCTGCTCTGTCTGACCTCTACAGCAGTACTGTATTATCTGCAAACCTGCTCTGTCTGACCTCTACAGCAGTACTGTATTATCTACAAGCCTGCTCTGACTGACCTCTGCAGCAGTACTGTATTATCTACAAGCCTGCTCTGTCTGACCTCTACAGCAGTACTGTATTATCTACAAGCCTGCTCTGTCTGACCTCTACAGCAATACTGTATTATCTGCAAGCCTGCTCTGTCTGATCTCTACAGCAGTACTGTATTATCTGCAAGCCTGCTCTGTCTGACCTCTACAGCAATACTGTATTATCTACAAGCCTGCTCTGACTGACCTCTGCAGCAGTACTGTATTATCTACAAGCCTGCTCTGTTTGACCTCTACAGCAGTACTGTATTATCTACAAGCCTGCTCTGTCTGACCTCTACAGCAATACTGTATTATCTGCACGTCTGCTGTGTCTGACCTCTACAGCAGTACTGTATTATCTGCAAGCCTGCTGTGTCTGACCTCTACAGCAATATTGTATTATCTGCAAGCCTGCTCTGTCTGACCTCTACAGCAGTACTGTATTATCTGCACGTCTGCTGTGTCTGACCTCTACAGCAGTACTGTATTATCTGCAAGCCTGGTGTGTCTGACCTCTACAGCAATATTGTATTATCTGCAATCCTGCTCTGTCTGACCTCTTCGGCAATACTGTATTATCTGCAAGCCTGCTCTGTCTGACCTCTACAGCAGTACTGTATTATCTGCAAGCCTGCTCTGTCTGACCTCTACAGCAATACTGTATTATCTGCAAGCCTGCTCTGTCTGACCTCTGCAGCAGTACTGTATTATCTGCAAGCCTGCTCTGTGTGACCTCTGCAGCAGTACTGTATTATCTACAAGCCTGCTCTGTCTGACCTCTACAGCAGTACTGTATTATCTACAAGCCTGCTCTGTCTGACCTCTACAGCAATACTGTATTATCTGCAAGCCTGCTCTGTCTGACCTCTACAGCAGTACTGTATTATCTGCAAGCCTGCTCTGTCTGACCTCTACAGCAATACTGTATTATCTACAAGCCTGCTCTGTCTGACCTCTACAGCAGTACTGTATTATCTGGAAGCCTGCTCTGTCTGACCTCTACAGCAATACTGTATTATCTGCAAGTCTGCTCTGTCTGACCTCTACAGCAATACTGTATTATCTGCAAGCCTGTTCTGTCTGACCTCTACAGCAATACTGTATTATCTGCAAGTCTGCTCTGTCTGACCTCTACAGCAGTATTGTATTATCTGCAAGCCTGCTCTGTCTGACCTCTACAGTAATATTGTATTATCTGCAAGCCTGCTGTCTGTGACCTCTACAGCAGTACTGTATTATCTGCAATCCTGCTCTGTCTGACCTCTACAGCAGTACTTTATTATCTGCAAGTCTGCTCTGTCTGACCTCTACAGCAATATTGTATTATCTGCAAGCCTGCTGTCTGTGACCTCTACAGCAGTACTGTATTATCTACAAGCCTGCTCTGTCTGACCTCTACAGCAGTACTGTATTATCTGCAAGCCTGCTCTGTCTGACCTCTACAGCAATATTGTATTATCTGCAAGCCTGCTCTGTCTGTCCTCTACAGCAATATTGTATTATCTGCAAGCCTGCTCTGTCTGACCTCTACAGCAGTACTGTATTATCTGCAAGCCTGCTCGGTCTGACCTCTACAGCAGTACTGTATTATCTGCAAGCCTGCTCTGTCTGACCTCTACAGCAATACTGTATTATCTGCAAGCCTGCTGTGTCTGACCTCTGCAGCAGTACTGTATTATCTGCAAACCTGCTCTGTCTGTCCTCTACAGCAGTACTGTATTATCTACAAGCCTGCTCTGTCTGACCTCTACAGCAATACTGTATTATCTACAAGCCTGCTCTGTCTGACCTCTGCAGCAATACTGTATTATCTACAAGCCTGCTCTGTCTGACCTCTGCAGCAGTACTGTATTATCTACAAGCCTGCTCTGTCTGACCTCTACAGCAATACTGTATTATCTACAAGCCTGCTCTGTCTGACCTCTGCAGCAGTACTGTATTATCTACAAGCCTGCTCTGTCTGACCTCTACAGCAATACTGTATAATCTACAAGCCTGCTCTGTCTGACCTCTACAGCAATACTGTATTATCTGCAATCCTGCTGTGTCTGACCTCTACAGCAATACTGTATTATCTACAAGCCTGCTCTGTCTGACCTCTACAGCAATACTGTATTATCTACAAGCCTGCTCTGTCTGACCTCTGCAGCAGTACTGTATTATCTGCAAGCCTGCTCTGTCTGACCTCTACAGCAATACTGTATTATCTGCAAGCCTGCTCTGTCTGACCTCTACAGCAGTACTGCATTATCTGCAAGCCTGCTCTGTCTGACCTCTACAGCAATACTGTATTATCTACAAGCCTGCTCTGTCTGACCTCTGCAGCAGTACTGTATTATCTACAAGCCTGCTCTGTCTGACCTCTACAGCAGTACTGTATTATCTACAAGCCTGCTCTGTCTGACCTCTACAGCAATACTGTATTATCTGCAAGCCTGCTCTGTCTGATCTCTACAGCAGTACTGTATTATCTGCAAGCCTGCTCTGTCTGACCTCTACAGCAATACTGTATTATCTACAAGCCTGCTCTGTCTGACCTCTACAGCAGTACTGTATTATCTGGAAGCCTGCTCTGTCTGACCTCTACAGCAATACTGTATTATCTGCAAGTCTGCTCTGTCTGACCTCTACAGCAATACTGTATTATCTGCAAGCCTGTTCTGTCTGACCTCTACAGCAATACTGTATTATCTGCAAGTCTGCTCTGTCTGACCTCTACAGCAGTATTGTATTATCTGCAAGCCTGCTCTGTCTGACCTCTACAGTAATATTGTATTATCTGCAAGCCTGCTGTCTGTGACCTCTACAGCAGTACTGTATTATCTGCAATCCTGCTCTGTCTGACCTCTACAGCAGTACTTTATTATCTGCAAGTCTGCTCTGTCTGACCTCTACAGCAATATTGTATTATCTGCAAGCCTGCTGTCTGTGACCTCTACAGCAGTACTGTATTATCTACAAGCCTGCTCTGTCTGACCTCTACAGCAGTACTGTATTATCTGCAAGCCTGCTCTGTCTGACCTCTACAGCAATATTGTATTATCTGCAAGCCTGCTCTGTCTGTCCTCTACAGCAATATTGTATTATCTGCAAGCCTGCTCTGTCTGACCTCTACAGCAGTACTGTATTATCTGCAAGCCTGCTCGGTCTGACCTCTACAGCAGTACTGTATTATCTGCAAGCCTGCTCTGTCTGACCTCTACAGCAATACTGTATTATCTGCAAGCCTGCTGTGTCTGACCTCTGCAGCAGTACTGTATTATCTGCAAACCTGCTCTGTCTGTCCTCTACAGCAGTACTGTATTATCTACAAGCCTGCTCTGTCTGACCTCTACAGCAATACTGTATTATCTACAAGCCTGCTCTGTCTGACCTCTGCAGCAATACTGTATTATCTACAAGCCTGCTCTGTCTGACCTCTGCAGCAGTACTGTATTATCTACAAGCCTGCTCTGTCTGACCTCTACAGCAATACTGTATTATCTACAAGCCTGCTCTGTCTGACCTCTGCAGCAGTACTGTATTATCTACAAGCCTGCTCTGTCTGACCTCTACAGCAATACTGTATAATCTACAAGCCTGCTCTGTCTGACCTCTACAGCAATACTGTATTATCTGCAATCCTGCTGTGTCTGACCTCTACAGCAATACTGTATTATCTACAAGCCTGCTCTGTCTGACCTCTACAGCAATACTGTATTATCTACAAGCCTGCTCTGTCTGACCTCTGCAGCAGTACTGTATTATCTGCAAGCCTGCTCTGTCTGACCTCTACAGCAATACTGTATTATCTGCAAGCCTGCTCTGTCTGACCTCTACAGCAGTACTGCATTATCTGCAAGCCTGCTCTGTCTGACCTCTACAGCAATACTGTATTATCTACAAGCCTGCTCTGTCTGACCTCTGCAGCAGTACTGTATTATCTACAAGCCTGCTCTGTCTGACCTCTGCAGCAGTACTGTATTATCTACAAGCCTGCTCTGTCTGACCTCTACAGCAGTACTGTATTATCTGCAAACCTGCTCTGTCTGACCTCTACAGCAGTACTGTATTATCTACAAGCCTGCTCTGACTGACCTCTGCAGCAGTACTGTATTATCTACAAGCCTGCTGTGTCTGACCTCTACAGCAGTACTGTATTATCTACAAGCCTGCTCTGTCTGACCTCTACAGCAATACTGTATTATCTACAAGCCTGCTCTGTCTGACCTCTACAGCAGTACTGTATTATCTGCAAACCTGCTCTGTCTGACCTCTACAGCAGTACTGTATTATCTACAAGCCTGCTCTGACTGACCTCTGCAGCAGTACTGTATTATCTACAAGCCTGCTCTGTCTGACCTCTACAGCAGTACTGTATTATCTACAAGCCTGCTCTGTCTGACCTCTACAGCAATACTGTATTATCTGCAAGCCTGCTCTGTCTGATCTCTACAGCAGTACTGTATTATCTGCAAGCCTGCTCTGTCTGACCTCTACAGCAATACTGTATTATCTACAAGCCTGCTCTGACTGACCTCTGCAGCAGTACTGTATTATCTACAAGCCTGCTCTGTCTGACCTCTACAGCAGTACTGTATTATCTACAAGCCTGCTCTGTCTGACCTCTACAGCAATACTGTATTATCTGCACGTCTGCTGTGTCTGACCTCTACAGCAGTACTGTATTATCTGCAAGCCTGCTGTGTCTGACCTCTACAGCAATATTGTATTATCTGCAAGCCTGCTCCGTCTGACCTCTACAGCAGTACTGTATTATCTGCACGTCTGCTGTGTCTGACCTCTACAGCAGTACTGTATTATCTGCAAGCCTGGTGTGTCTGACCTCTACAGCAATATTGTATTATCTGCAATCCTGCCCTGTCTGACCTCTTCAGCAATACTGTATTATCTGCAAGCCTGCTCTGTCTGACCTCTACAGCAGTACTGTATTATCTGCAAGCCTGCTCTGTCTGACCTCTACAGCAATACTGTATTATCTGCAAGCCTGCTCTGTCTGACCTCTGCAGCAGTACTGTATTATCTGCAAGCCTGCTCTGTGTGACCTCTGCAGCAGTACTGTATTATCTACAAGCCTGCTCTGTCTGACCTCTACAGCAGTACTGTATTATCTACAAGCCTGCTCTGTCTGACCTCTACAGCAATACTGTATTATCTGCAAGCCTGCTCTGTCTGATCTCTACAGCAGTACTGTATTATCTGCAAGCCTGCTCTGTCTGACCTCTACAGCAATACTGTATTATCTACAAGCCTGCTCTGTCTGACCTCTACAGCAGTACTGTATTATCTGGAAGCCTGCTCTGTCTGACCTCTACAGCAATACTGTATTATCTGCAAGTCTGCTCTGTCTGACCTCTACAGCAGTACTGTATTATCTGCAAGCCTGTTCTGTCTGACCTCTACAGCAATACTGTATTATCTGCAAGTCTGCTCTGTCTGACCTCTACAGCAGTATTGTATTATCTGCAAGCCTGCTCTGTCTGACCTCTACAGTAATATTGTATTATCTGCAAGCCTGCTGTCTGTGACCTCTACAGCAGTACTGTATTATCTGCAATCCTGCTCTGTCTGACCTCTACAGCAGTACTTTATTATCTGCAAGTCTGCTCTGTCTGACCTCTACAGCAATATTGTATTATCTGCAAGCCTGCTGTCTGTGACCTCTACAGCAGTACTGTATTATCTACAAGCCTGCTCTGTCTGACCTCTACAGCAGTACTGTATTATCTGCAAGCCTGCTCTGTCTGACCTCTACAGCAATATTGTATTATCTGCAAGCCTGCTGTCTGTGACCTCTACAGCAGTACTGTATTATCTGCAAGCCTGCTCTGTCTGACCTCTACAGCAATACTGTATTATCTGCAAGTCTGCTCTGTCTGACCTCTACAGCAGTACTGTATTATCTGCAATCCTGCTCTGTCTGACCTCTACAGCAATACTGTATTATCTGCAAGTCTGCTCTGTCTGACCTCTACAGCAGTACTGTATTATCTGCAAGCCTGCTCTGTCTGACCTCTACAGCAATACTGTATTATCTGCAAGTCTGCTCTGTCTGACCTCTACAGCAGTACTGTATTATCTGTATAAGTTGGTGGGAGTGGGGTGTTAAAAATAAATAAAAAAACGTCAATGAAAAGTGCCTTTACATTGCGGTCTATGGGAAATGTGTGTTCCCATAGACCGCAATGTAAATATAGACACTATGTATATGATTATACACATATTAACACATAAATATATACGTATATATTAAAATACATATATATTTAAAAATGCTGCCATCATTGCCCTACTTACCCCCTTTGCTGTGCGAGGTTCTAATGTCGTCTGTGACGGCATCAGAACAAGGCTCCTGCAGGAGCCTATGGAAGCGCGCTCTCGTGAGCGCAATGCTTCCTAGCAATTGTGAAATAGTTGTTATACCAGCGCACATAATCGTGCTCTGGTATTACAAAGTGGAGAACAATATCGTTTGCACACAAGCTATATTTAGTGCTCCACTTCTAATCTAACCCAAAATATTTAATGAAGGAAAATAAAACAAGCTTACAATCTACTTTCATTATTTATTTTTTCAGCGTTTGCTGTAAACTACCTCTGAAAATTGTGCTTATTCCACCATCACAGACAGGTGTGCATCATCATATTTTAGGGGCATTAAATTAATTTCATCTGAAATTATTCACTGCATTGCAAAAGGCATGTAGGCAAAATACATGTTTTAAAGCATTTAACTGTCATTTTGTTGACAAGATTTTGCAATTCAGGGACACATCCCTTAAAAAGCTTCTTTCAATCAGTTACTTGCACACATCAAACAATCACTGTGCAATATGTATGGGGTCAAGATTCTGAATTATATGGAATGCTCTCCAGTATCTCTGAGGGCAATAGTCTTGCTTTTTAAAATTACAGAAAAAGCAGGTAAAATAAATACTGAAAGTGTACTAGTGTTTTCACTATGCATAATGAAACTTTAGTTAGTGGATTTAAACTTTGAGTTAAATGTCCCTTTAAAGAGGCAGTAAACACCTTAAGATTATTATATAAAATGTTTATCTATGCATAATAAAACAATATCACTCTATACTTTAATTATTTATTTTGCCCCATTTTCATGTAAGTTAGTTCTGAAAATTTGAGGATTTTCCAAGTTTCAGAACTTGAAATGTACCTGGTTGACTTATTAAGGCTAACACTGCTACATATATTTTCCTAATTGGCTTTAACTGATTACAACTGCTAAACAATGCATTTTATACTGACATTATGACTGTGGCTAGCTTTGTTGTCTGCAGATTAGAGCCCAGATAGATGGTTAGAGTTTGGCTATTTAATTGCGACCAACAAGATGTTAATTTTTTTTTAAAAACGTTAAGACTTGGCTGCTCTTGATTTTATTGCAAACTGTGTTAAAATATTTTATATACATTTATTTTGTATATAGATCTTATGCAGTGCTTACTTTTTGATATACTGTATGAATGAATAAAAACAATCAACGTTAAGGTCTCTTTAGATGTTTCCCATGTGACTTTTTCTCTGGCATCTTCTTCTTCCATTAATACATCATTAAAATTAATCAGAACTTGCACATGAGTCTGGCTTAAAGGGAAAGAGTAATAAGCTTTGGATGAATACTGAAAATGGCACCTTGAATACAGCCCATAGACACTTATTTCAATTCTCATCTGCTCAGTAAATGTAAACTATAGAAAATGTACTCACAGAATCGTTAGGGTCCATAAACCTCCTCATGCGCGGCTCCATGAGGCCTAAGGTCAAGCACTGCAGCACATACAAGTAATGGCTCATCTCGTCTCCCAGGACAGGCCAGCCATGGATAATATGCTATTGGAGTTTATATTCAGAGTTAAGTAATAAACCAAAGCTCAAAATGAATATTCTAAATGTTTTCTGAGGCCCCCCTCCCAGCCGCCTCTATAGTTAGCCATGATCTAAGCCAGATTCTAAGTATTATTATAAAGTTCCTTTCTCATTATAGGTAGTGTTGCCATCTCAGTAATGTGGACATCTATGGGTAACTTATGCTTCAGGGGGAAATATGAATATTGATCTGGCAGAACACTATTCAGATTTTTTCCCTACAAACCCTGTAACTCATAGCTGTTCATGAAAACATGACACAGTGGGCAACCCTACGTAGAGGGTCTTACTCAGAATTTAATAGACTCTGAGCTTTTCCTAGATTCTATATTTATTTATCTACTATTTCAATAGCTGTATATTCAAATTTGTATTATAATAAACAGTTGTGGTTTCCTACATAGAATTATAAAAAATAGTATACTCTTTATATAAAGAATAATGTTAAAAACACCATTAGTGATAACAGAATAAAATGACATTTTTTTACCTTGTGTATAAATTGCCTCATATTCTTCTTCCAAAGGTATTCCAGCATCTCCTGAGAGATAACATTAACACAGTACAAACATTTATTGCAATACATTTTACCATTACAAGAGGTGGATTGTTATGATATCTACTTGCCAGGGATGTATTTAAGCATAGGCCTACAAACTCATTGCTTAGGGCTACAGATTTTAGGTAGAGTGGTAGACTTAGGCGTTAGGGCACAGGCACAGAGGGGGTATTAGCTGCCAAACCCCCTGATAATAAATGCAGTGCTTGTCACTGTTGCGGTGACACAAAGATCACATGCACGATAAACATGGAAAAGATCATTTACAATCTAAGAGAAATTGTTTGAACAAATTATATTCTATTAACCTAACCATTGGGGCTGATAAACAAAAAAATGTTCTAAAATATGAATTCACTTAAAGGGACAGTCAACAACAAAATTGTTATTGTTTGAAAAGATAGATAGCACCTTTACTAACCATTCCCCAGCTTTGCACAACCAACATTGTTATATTAATATACTTTATAACATTTAAACCTCTAAATGTCTACCTGTTTCTAAGCCACTACAGACAGCCTCTTATCACATGCTTTTTATTTGCTTTTCACAAGAGACTGCTAGTCCATGTGGGCCATAAAGGTAACATTGTGCTCACGCCCATGAAATTGTGCACAACAAAGCACTAATTGGCTAAAATGCAAGTCAAAAAATAATAAAGAAAAAGTCATGTGATCAGGGGGCTGTCTGAAGAGGCTTAGATACAATGTAATTGCAGAGGTAAAAAGTGTATTAATATAACATTCGGCTAGATTACGAGTTTTGCGGTATGGGAGAAAAAGCAGCGTTAAGGCTCTTTTTCACTACTGCTGGTATTATGAGTCTTGCAGGTTTAGCTGCACCGCACACTTTTTTGGCCGTAACGCAACATAACTACCGCAGCTTTCAAAAAGTCCTTTTTCAATGGGACTTCCATAGCGCCGGTATTACAAGTCTGCCTGCACCCCAAAAAGTGAGCGGTACAGCCTAAAACTACAAGATCCATAACGTAAACTGAAAGTCAGTAGTTATGGGTTTTATGCTACAACGCCGTAACATAAAACTCATAACTAAAGTGCTAAAAAGTACACTAACACCCATAAACAACCTATTAACCCCTAAACCGAGGCCCTCCCGCATCACAAACACTAAAATAAAATTATTAACCCCTAATCTGCCGCTCCGGACATCGCCGCCACTATAATAAACATATTAACCCCTAAACCGCCGCTCTCCCGCATCGCAAACACTAGTTAAATATTATGAACCCCTAATCTGCCGCCCCCAACGTCGTCGCTACACTTATTAAACCCTAAACCTAACCCTAAGTCTAACCTTAACACCCCTAACTTTAATATAATTAAAATAAATCTAAATAAAAATTCTATCATTAACTAAATAATTCCTATTTAAAACTAAATACTTACCTGTAAAATAAACCCTAAGCTAGCTACAATATAACAAATAGTTACATTGTATCTATCTTAGGTTTTATTTTTATTTCACAGCTAAGTTTGTATTTATTTTAACTAGGTAGAATAGTTAGTAAAAAGTTATTAACTATTTACTAGCTACCTAGCTAAAATAAATACAAATTTACCTGTAAAATAAAACCTAACCTGTCTTACACTAACACCTAACCTTACACTACAATTAAATAAATTACATTAATTAAATCCAATTAACTAAATTACAAAAAACCCCACTAAATTACACAAAATAAAAAATAAATTCTCAGATATTTAAACTAATTACACCTAATCTAATAGCCCTATCAAAATAAACCCCCCCCCCCAAAAAAAAACCCTAGCCTAAACTAAACTACCAATAGCCCTTAAAAGGGCTTTTTGCGGGGCATTGCCCCAAAGAAATCAGCTCTTTTACCTGTAAAAAAAAATACAAACAACCCCCCAACAGTAAAACCCACCACCCACACAACCAACCCCCCAAATAAAATCCTAACTAAAAAACCTATGCTTTCCATTGCCCTGAAAAGGGCATTTGGATGGGCATTGCCCTTAAAAGGGCATTTAGCTCTTTTTCCGCCCAAAAGCCCTAATCTAAAAATAAAACCCACCCAATAAACCCTTAAGAAAGAAAACCTTAACACTAACCCCCGAAGATCCACTTACAGTTTTTGAAGACCCGACATCCATCCTCAATGAAACTGCAGAAGTCCTCATCGAAGCCGGCAGAAGTCTTCATCCAAGCGGGCCGAAGTCTTCAACCAAGCCGGCAGAAGTGTTCATCCAGACGGCATCTTCTATCTTCATCCATCCGGTGCGGAGCAGCTCCATCTTCAAGACATCTGCCGCGGAGCATCCTCTTCTTTCCACAGCAACTGAAGAATGAAGGTTCCTTTAAGTGACGTCATCCAAGATGGCGTCCCTTGAATTCAGATTGGCTGACAGAATTCTATCAATCCTATTGGCTGATCCAATCAGCCAATAGGATTGAGCTCACATTCTATTGGCTGTTCCAATCAGCCAATAGAATGTGAGCTCAATCATATTGGCTGATTGCATCAGCCAATAGGATTTTTTCACCTTTATTTCCGATTGGCTGATAGAATTCTATCAGCCAATTGGAATTCAAGGGACGCCATCTTGGATGACATCACTTAAAGGAACCTTCATTCTTCAGTCGCTGTGGAAAAAAAGAGGATGCTCCACGCCGGATGTCTTGAAGATGGAGCCGCTCCGCGCCGGATGGATGAAGATAGAAGATGCCGTCTGGATGAACACTTCTGCCGGCTTGGATGAAGACTTCGGCCCGCTTGGATTAAGACTTCTGCCGCTTCGTTGAGGATGGATGTAGGGTCTTCAAAAACTGTAAGTAGATCTTCGGGGATTAGTGTTAGGTTTTTTTTAAGGGTTTATTGGTGGGTTTTATTTTTAGATTAGGGCTTTTGGGCGGAAAAAGAGATAAATGCCCTTTAAAGGGCAATGCCCATCCAAACGCCCTTTTCAGGGCAATGGGGATCTTAGGTTTTTTAGTTAGGATTTTATTTGGGGGGTTGGTTGTGTGGGCGGTGGGTTTTACCGTTGGGGGATTTCTTTGGGGCAATGCCCCGCAAAAGGCCCTTTTAAGGGATATTGGTAATTTAGTTTAGGCTAGGTATTTTTTTATTTTAGGGGGGCTTTTTTATTTTAAAAGGGCTATTAGATTAGGTGTAATTAGTTTAAATATCTGATAATTTATTTTTTATTTTGTGTAATTTAGTGGGGGTTTTCTGTAATTTAGTTAATTGGATTTAATTAATGTAATTTATTTAATTAACTATAGTAACTATTAGTTATATTGTAGCTAACTTAGGGTTTATTTTAGAGGTAAGTATTTAGTTTTAAATAGGTATTATTTAGTTTATGATAGGAATTTATTATTAGATTTATTTTAATTATATTAAAGTAGGGGGTGTTAGGGTTAGACTTAGGGTTAGGTTTAGGGGTTTATAACTTTAGTATAGTGGCGGCGACGTTGGGGGCGGCAGATTAGGGGTTAATAAATTTAGGTAGGTGGTGGCGTTGTCGTGGGCGGCAGATTAGGGGTTAATAAGTGTAATGTAAGTGGTGGCGATGTCGGGGCGGCAGATTAGGGGTGTTTAGACTCGGGGTTTATGTTAGGGTGTTAGGTGTAAACTTAACTTTTTATTTCCCCATAGGAATCAATGGGGCTGCGTTACGGAGCTTTACGCTCCTTTATTGCAGGTGTTAGACTTTTTTTCAGCCGGCTCTCCCCATTGATGTCTATGGGGAAATCGTGCACGAGCACGTAAAACCAGCTCACCGCAGCGCTGGTATTGGAGTGCGGTATGGAGCTCAATTTTGCTCTACACTCACTTCTTTCCTGTTGATGCCGGGTTTATACAAAAATCTGTAATGGCAGCGCTATAGGGAGGAGAGCAGTGACAATAACTTGCAAGTTAGCACCGAGCATCTTTTACCGCAAAACTCGTAATCTAGCCGATAGTTAGCTGTGCAAAACTGGGGAATGTGTAATAAAGGCATTATCTATCTTTTTTAACTGTCCCTTTAAATGCTCTTTTATAAGGAAAATAGCACACTGAAAAGGGTTATTTCTAAGACTCATTATCTACTTACACACACTCAGTTGATAAACGTTAATATTCACTGTCTAGTAACCTGCAGTAACTGGCGTGATCTCAGCTTCCCAGTAAATGCAATTGGTGACTTACCTCTCTTTCTCGGTCACTAGCTGTCTGCAGCAGAGCTACTAAAAGAGCCATGACTTTAATCTGCATCTCCTGATTGGGTCTAAAGGGAAACAAGGAAGGACGTTTCAGATAAAGAGACATTTATACACTAACTCACTATATGTGATTATTCCTATCCATCTGAGGTCTCGTATAAAGTCTATAGCATCGCTTTCCTCAGTGTTTTTAAAGGGACATAACACACTTTGAGATTGTTATATGAAATATTTAAAGGGGCATAAAACACCACATTTTTATTTCATGATTCAGATAGTTAATGCAATTTAAAAAAAAAATTCCAAATTGCTTCTGTTATATATTTTGCTTTTTACTCTTGGGGTCAATTTATTAAGGTGCGGACGGACATGATACGCTGTATTGTATCATGTCCGCCGCACATCGATAAATGCCGATAGCATACGCTGTCTGTATTTATCATTGCACCAGCAGAACTGCTGGTGCAATGCCGCCCCTTGCAGATTCGCAGCCAATCGGCCGCTAGCAGGGGGTGTCAATCAGCCAGATCGTACCTCAGAGGTGGCGGACGAGTTAAGGAGCAGCGATCTTAGGACCGCTGCTTCTAAACCTTCGCTTCAGGCGGACCTGAAGCAGCATCCGCTGCTTCATAAATCGACCCCTACGTATCCTTTGCTAAAAAAGCATATCTATTTGGCTCAATAGATAGCTGGTGATTGGTGGCTGCGCTTATATGCCTATTGCCATTAGCTTATTCGATGCGTTCAGATAGGGGATTGCTGTACAAAGGATGTGTGTATGCCCTGTCTGAATCTTGAAAGAAAAAAAATTGTGTTTTATATCCCTTTAATTATGGCTAGTAAAAATAAATGGCAATATGCTCTCATTATTAATTTTGTCACATTTTCCTGCAATTTAAGTCTGAAAATTGTGAGTTTCCCCGAATCCTGAGAACTGGAAGCACACACAGCCTAATATGGCAAAATAGCTGTCTCTAATTAGACTAAGCAGAGATGATCAGATAAAAACCTGTGAAACAATGGACCTAAGGGTGATGGGGGAAACCAGAAGTGGACTCTTTACCAAATGTGGCTTGAGGAATATGGCTGCACCTCACTGATTAGGCCCAAAGGAGGCCAAAACGATTGTCTGGGGTTTCCAACTCCCTTGTTCAGAGGAGAATCGCCTGGTATTTCGAGGCTGGAGTGGCCTTGTTAGGGGGGATCAGACTGATATACTACAGGAAAGTTCTCCTCTGTGAAAAACACAATTGATCTAAAAGAGGTTGCTCCTAGGTAGTAACTCATCATAGAACAAGCCACCGAGCTGTTGTTCGTTCCAGGTTGAGTGCTTCTCTTTCTATATGTATTTATATTCTAAATTAAAGTTAAAGTCAATCCTAGCGTTTTACAAACGGTAGGATTGACTATTTAAACAAATAAAGGGGATACTTCATGTAGAAAGCTCCTTTATTTGTTTCAATCGATCGCCGTTCTTAGCTGCTACGGCAGCCCATGGCTAAAAAAATTTTTTGCTAAGAGGTGAAGTTTTCATCTCTTAGCCAATAGCCGTGCAGTTAATCCGGTTTGGCGACTATGGGAGCCGGATTTACCGCAAGCTATTGGCTGTGAGGTGAAAACGTCACCTCTTAGCAAAAAAATGTTTTAGCCGTGGGCTGCCGTAGCAGCTAAGAACGGCGATCGATTGAAACAAAAAAAGGAGCTTTCTACATGAAGGCCTAGATTTGGAGTTTGGCGGTAGATGGGCTGTTAACGCTCCGCGGGCTTTTTTCTGGCCGCACCATAAATTTAACTCTGGTATCGAGAGTTCAAACAAATGCTGCGTTAGGCTCCAAAAAAGGAGCGTAGAGCATTTTTACCGCAAATGCAACTCTCGATACCAGAGTTGCTTACGGACGCGGCCAGCCTCAAAAATGTGCTCGTGCACGATTCTCCCATAGGAAACAATGGGGCTGTTTGAGCTGAAAAAAAACCTAACACCTGCAAAAAAGCAGCGTTCAGCTCCTAACGCAGCCCCATTGTTTCCTATGGGGAAACACTTCCTAAGTCTGCACCTAACACCCTAACATGTACCCCGAGTCTAAACACCCCTAACCTTAGACTTATTAACCCCTAATCTGCCGCTCCCACTATCGCTGACCCCTGCATATTTTTTTTAACCCCTAATCTGCCGCTCCGTAAACCGCCGCAACCTACGTTATCCCTATGTACCCCTAATCTGCTGCCCCTAACACCGCCGACCCCTAGATTATATTTATTAACCCCTAATCTGCCCCCCTCAACGTCGCCGACACCTGCCTACACTTATTAACCCCTAATCTGCCGAGCGGACCTGAGCGCTACTATAATAAAGTAATTAACCCCTAATCCGCCTCACTAACCCTATCATAAATAGTATTAACCCCTAATCTGCCCTCCCTAACATCGCCGACACCTAACTTCAATTATTAACCCCTAATCTGCCGACTGGAGCTCACCGCTATTCTAATAAATGTATTAACCCCTAAAGCTAAGTCTAACCCTAACACTAACACCCCCCTAAGTTAAATATAATTTACATCTAACGAAATAAATTAACTCTTATTAAATAACTTATTCCTATTTAAAGCTAAATACTTACCTGTAAAATAAATCCTAATATAGCTACAATATAAATTATAATTATATTATAGCTATTTTAGGATTAATATTAACATTATTAAATGTAATTATTTTAACCAGGTACAATAGCTATTAAATAGTTAAGAACTATTTAATAGTTACCTAGTTAAAATAATAACAAATTTACCTGTAAAATAAATCCTAACCTAAGTTATAATTAAACCTAACACTACCCTATCAATAAATTAATTAAATAAACTACCTACAATTAACCTAACACTACACTATCAATAAATAAATTAAATACAATTGCTACAAATAACTACAATTACATAAACTAACTAAAGTACAAAAAATAAAAAAGAACTAAGTTACAAAAAATAAAAAAATATTTTCAAACATAAGAAAATTATTACAACAATTTTAAACTAATTACACCTACTCTAAGCCCCCTAATAAAATAACAAAGACCCCCAAAATAATAAATGCCCTACCCTATTCTAAATTAAAAAAGTTAAAAGCTCTTTTACCTTACCAGCCCTGAACAGGGCCCTTTGCGGGGCATGCCCCAAGAATTTCAGCTCTTTTGCCTGTAAAAAAAAAACATACAATACCCCCCCCCCAACATTACAACCCACCACCCACATACCCCTAATCTAACCCAAACCCCCCTTAAATAAACCTAACACTAAGCCCCTGAAGATCTTCCTACCTTGTCTTCACCATCCAGGTATCACCGATCCGTCCTGGCTCCAACATCTTCATCCAACCCAAGCGGGGGTTGGCGATCCATCATCCGGTGGCTGAAGAGGTCCAGAAGAGGCTCCAAAGTCTTCCTCCTATCCGGCAAGAAGAGGACATCCGGACCGGCAAACATCTTCTCCAAGCGGCATCTTCGATCTTCTTGCATCCGGTGCGGAGCGGGTCCATCTTGAAGCAGGCGACGCGGATCCATCCTCTTCTTCCGTTGTCTCCTGACGAATGACGGTTCCTTTAAGGGACGTCATCCAAGATGGCGTCCCTTGAATTCCGATTGGCTGATAGGATTCTATCAGCCAATCGGAATTAAGGTAGGAAAATTCTGATTGGCTGATGGAATCAGCCAATCAGAATCAAGTTCAATCCGATTGGCTGATCCAATCAGCCAATCAGATTGAGCTCGCATTCTATTGGCTGTTCCGATCAGCCAATAGAATGCGAGCTCAATCTGATTGGCTGATTGGATCAGCCAATAGGATTGAACTTGATTCTGATTGGCTGATTCCATCAGCCAATCAGAATTTTCCTACCTTAATTCCGATTGGCTGATAGAATCCTATCAGCCAATCGGAATTCAAGGGACGCCATCTTGGATGACGTCCCTTAAAGGAACCGTCATTCGTCGGGAGACAACGGAAGAAGAGGATGGATCCGCGTCGCCTGCTTCAAGATGGACCCGCTCCGCACCGGATGCAAGAAGATCGAAGATGCCGCTTGGAGAAGATGTTTGCCGGTCCGGATGTCCTCTTCTTGCCGGATAGGAGGAAGACTTTGGAGCCTCTTCTGGACCTCTTCAGCCACCGGATGATGGATCGCCAACCCCCGCTTGGGTTGGATGAAGATGTTGGAGCCAGGACAGATCGGTGATACCTGGATGGTGAAGACAAGGTAGGAAGATCTTCAGGGGATTAGTGTTAGGTTTATTTAAGGGGGGTTTGGGTTAGATTAGGGGTATGTGGGTGGTGCGTTGTAATGTTGGGGGGGGTATTGTATGGTTTTTTTTTTTTACAGGCAAAAGAGCTGAAATTCTTGGGGCATGCCCCGCAAAGGGCCCTGTTCAGGGCTGGTAAGGTAAAAGAGCTTTTAACTTTTTTAATTTAGAATAGGGTAGGGCATTTATTATTTTGGGGGTCTTTGTTATTTTATTAGGGGGCTTAGAGTAGGTGTAATTAGTTTAAAATTGTTGTAATAATTTTCTTATGTTTGTAAATATTTTTTTATTTTCTGTAACTTAGTTCTTTTTTATTTTTTGTACTTTAGTTAGTTTATGTAATTGTAGTTATTTGTAGCAATTGTATTTAATTTATTTATTGATAGTGTAGTGTTAGGTTAATTGTAGGTAGTTTATTTAATTAATTTATTGATAGGGTAGTGTTAGGTTTAATTATATCTTAGGTTAGGATTTATTTTACAGGTAAATTTGTTATTATTTTAACTAGGTAACTATTAAATAGTTCTTAACTATTTAATAGCTATTGTACCTGGTTAAAATAATTACAAAGTTGCCTGTAAAATAAATATTAATCCTAAAATAGCTATAATATAATTATAATTTATATTGTAGCTATATTAGGATTTATTTTACAGGTAAGTATTTAGCTTTAAATAGGAATAAGTTATTTAATAAGAGTTAATTAATTTCGTTAGATGTAAATTATATTTAAATTAGGGGGGTGTTAGTGTTAGGGTTAGCCTTAGCTTTAGGGGTTAATCCATTTATTATAGTAGCGATGAGCTCCGGTCGGCAGATTAGGGGTTAATAATTGAAGGTAGGTGTCGGCGATGTTAGGGAGGGCAGATTAGGGGTTAATACTATTTATGATAGGGTTAGTGAGGCGGATTAGGGGTTAATTACTTTATTATAGTAGCGCTCAGGTCCGCTCGGCAGATTAGGGGTTAATAAGTGTAGGCAGGTGTCCGCGACGTTGAGGGGGGCAGATTAGGGGTTAATAAATATAATCTAGGGGTCGGCGGTGTTAGGGGCAGCAGATTAGGGGTACATAAGGATAACGTAGGTGGCGGCGCTTTGCGGTCGGAAGATTAGGGGTTAATTATTGTAAGTAGCTGGCGGCGACGTTGTGGGGGGCAGGTTAGGGGTTAATAAATGTAATACAGGGGTCGGCGGGGTTAGGGGCAGCAGATTAGGGGTACATAAGTATAACGTAGGTGGCGGTCGGCAGATTAGGGGTTAAAAATTTTTAATCGAGTGGCGGCGATGTGGGGGGACCTCGGTTTAGGGGTACATAGGTAGTTTATGGGTGTTAGGGTACTTTAGGGTACAGTAGTTAAGAGCTTTATGAACCGGCGTTAGCCCAGAAAGCTCTTAACTCCTGCTATTTTCAGGCGCCTGGAGTTTTGTCGTTAGAGCTCTAACGCTCACTTCAGAAACGACTCTAAATACCGGCGTTAGAAAAATCCCATTGAAAAGATAGGATACGTAATTTACGTAAGGGGATCTGCGGTATGGAAAAGTCGCGGCTGAAAAGTGAGCGTTAGACCCTTTAATCACTGACTCCAAATACCAGCGGGCGGCCAAAACCAGCGTTAGGAGCCTCTAACGCTGGTTTTCACGGCTACCGCCGAACTCTAAATCTAGGCCGAAGTATCTTATACTTCATGAATGAAAGTCCCCTTTATTTGTTTCAATAGTCCATCCTAGCGTTTATAAAACGCTAGGATTGACTTACACGTTAAACAGCTACAGATACACATGGTAACGTTTATTTTTTGTAAGCCAAACATGATTCTCGTTCTGAAATCTAAAAAGATAGGGACATGAAAGATCTGTAGATAGATAAACCAGGTTTGATTTTGCTTTATTTATATATTAGGATATACAGTTGCAAGAAAAAGTATGTGAACCCTTTGGAATGATATGGATCTCTGCACAAATTGGTCATAAAATGTGATCTGATCATCATCTAAGTCACAACAATAGACAATCACAGTCTGCTTAAACTAATAACACACAAAGAATGAAATGTTGCCAAGTTTTTATTGAACACACCATGTAAACATTCACAGTGCAGGTGGAAAAAGTATGTGAACCCTTGGATTTAATAACTGGTTGAACCTCCTTTGGCAGCAATAACTTCAACCAAACATTTCCTGTAGTTGCAGATTAGACGTGCACAACGGTCAGGAGTAATTCTTGACCATTCCTCTTTACAGAACTGTTTCAGTTCAGCAATATTCTTGGGAAGTCTGGTGTTGTCAAGGTATATGTAAGGTTAATAAATATATATATTTTAATCATATATTTTAAGGCTATGCAATACAATTATATTCTTTCAGATTCATTTCTGTCAGACAAACTAACTTCAACCATGTTTGATTCTCCCCCACTTTTTCAATTACACAGGAAACTAATAAAGATTACTTTAAAAGAGAAATTCCTAGCTAAAGTGAGAACAATAGAACATTTGGTTTAATTAAAATTAACACAGTTTCAGAAACCATCTGTGTGATTTCCTGGGAACCAATGTTAAGACAGCATTCTGATACCTAGATCAGGATACATGCCCATATATGGACTTCCTCCAATGGAGATGACGATCCGTCTGTAGAGATGTGAAAGATGCAAGCATTCTTCAAAAGGGACTGATAATTAGCACAGATTTGATGAGTGGCTCATGCTGTGTGGCTACTAAGACTGGAATATACAATATGTTAAACATTGCGTCTGGGTTAAGATAACACAGAGAAAACACATGACTTACATGTTTCCAACAACTGTATTTAGATTTCAAAAAAATATACTAGGAAAATAAATACAAGATAATGCATAGAAGTGGATGTGTATGTGTATGTATATATATCTATATATGTATATGTGTGTATATGTGTATTGTATATATACATGCATATTTTGAAAGCATGAATATCTTAGCCTCTGTGTGTTTAAGAACATGAACAGATGTTTATGGACCTGAAGAGAAGTGATTATTAACATTTATTTTTATTTCAGATCTACATAGACAGGATTCATATATTCAGGAAGAAATACACAGAAATGTAACATGCTATATCTGAATGAATGCAATATATCAGGAGTCTTAAATACTACCAATCTGGAAAAATTAGCAGTGTTAAATTGTTTTAATATAATACAATGTTAATAATAAAACATGATGTTTCATATCAAAACGATCAGGAAATTGATCTGATGCTGCTTCATCTATAATTAATATTGGGAGAGAATAATACAAAAAAATTATGGCAGTTATTACATAGTTTAAAGAAATATTTCACTGTCTAAAAATGTTGGTTAAATGAATTTGTATGTATTGTCATGCTGCATTGTTTTGTCTGGATATCTGCTGCCACCTAAGGGCCAATACTGGTAGGACAGTTAAGGGAATTTAACTGTCCATAAGATACGTTGCCATGGTAAACATGTTTCAACTCTAAGGGCGGACCAGGGACAAGGCTCCGTGGGCGTTTCCAATACTCACCAATGACTGATAATAACCAAAAAAGGGGAGGGGTGAAATCAGATGATTTAAACCCCAGCATAGAGACTGATAAAGGAGATTGCTGGCTAACTCCTGAAGGAATAACTACTGTGGTTATTATTAAAGCACACACCTACTATTGGACTCCATATGCATTATCCCCAATTTTGAATTTCTGAGGTGAAATTGGATCTGTTGAGAAACATTGGAAACTGGATTGCTGTTTATTTGGTAATGTATACAAGGTTTTTGGTAAGATAAGCTATATGCATAGTCACTACAGTAAAATTTAAATTTTTGAATTGGAAAGAACAAATTGGACTTTTAAATTGTATTGTATAACCTCGAATAGCTCTTAGCCTGCCTGTTTGTATGCAAGCATTAAAAGTAAACATTTACTATTGCTGTATGTAGCAGAGTTAAGGAAATAAGGCATATTTCAAACTAGCATTTCATAGCCTATATATTGTTAAACTAATCCCAATCTTAAATTGTTTATCTATGCAAATATATAATAATTCAGAAGTGTATATTGTATTTTAAATTGGTAGTCACAGCCTATATTGTTTAAATCTGTGTCTGATTGGCTAAGTAACTCATCTGTGCAAGTTCTGATATTGTAAATTAATATTGTATTAGGATAAATTGCAGTTAAATAGCAGAATATATATATTATCCTATTGTTTAAGAGCACAGTTTAGAATTGTATTACTGGATGTTAAGGTTTTAGTCCCATTGTGTTAACTAAATAAAAGGCTATTTGTAAATAAGGCTGATTTGTGAAGGTATATTTTTCTAGGTTTTGTAAAAGGGATAGCATATCTTAAATAGTTTTCATGCGCATATAATATTATTTCATATTCCTTTTATTACAAATATATTTAAAAAATGTTCATGGATATTAACTAAATAAAAGAGTTCAGGTATTTATATTAATTTTGTTGTCTTAATAGAAGTATATTGATTGTGGGTTCAGTCTAAAGAAAGATTGTTAAATATATTCCCTGCCATATACTCACACATTGTTTGGAGAATACTGCTAAGATTTTTATAAATATACTGACAGTGTGAATCGCTTTCTTGAAGTCATGCCACAGCATCTCAATCGGGTTGAGGTCAGGACTCTGACTGGGCCACTTCAGAAGGCGTATTTTCTTCTGTTTAAGCCATTCTGTTGTTGATTTACTTCTATGCTTTGGGTCATTGTCCTGTTGCAACACCCATCTTCTGTTGAGCTTCAGCTGGTAGACAGATGGCCTTAAGTTCTCCTGCAAAATGTCTTGATAAACTTGGGAATTCATTTTTCCTTCAATGATAGCAATCCGTCCAGGCCCTGATGCAGCAAAGCAGCCCCAACCCATGATGCCCCCACCACCATACTTCGCAGTTGGGATGAGGTTTTGATGTTGGTGTGCTGTGCCTCTTTTACGTCACTCATAGTGTTGTGTTTTTCTTCCAAACAACTCAACTTTGGTTTCATCTGTCCACAGAATATTTTGCCAGTACTGCTGTGGAACATCCAGGTGCTCTTGTGCAAACTGTAAACGTGCAGCAATGTTTTGTTTGGACAGCAGTGGCTTCCTCTGTGTTATCCTCCCATGAAATCCATTCTTGTTTAGTGTTTTACGTATTGTAGATTCGCTAACAGGGATGTTAGCATTTGCCAGTGACTTTTGTAAGTCTTAGCTGACACTCTAGGATTCTTCTTCACCTCATTGAGCATTCTGCGCTGTGCTCTTGCAGTCATCTTTACAGGACGGCCACTTCTAGGGAGAGTAGCAGCAGTGCTGAACTTTCTCCATTTATAGACAATTTGTCTTACCATGGACTGATGAACAGCAAGGCTTTTGGATATACTTTTATAACCCTTTCCAGCTTTATGCAAGTCAACAATTCTTAATCGTAGGTCGTAGGTCTTCTGAGAGCTCTTTTGTGTGAGGCATCATTCACATCAGGCAATGCTTCTTGTGAAAAGCAAACCCAGAACTGGTGTGTGTTTTTTATAGGGCAGGGCAGCTGTAACCAACACCTCCAATTTTATCTCATTGATTGGACTCCAGTTGGCTGACATCTCACTCCAATTAGCTCTTGGAGATGTCATTTGTCTAGGGGTTCACATACTTTTTCCACCTGCACTGTGAATGTTTACATGGTGTGTTCAATAAAAACATGGCAACATTTCATTATTTGTGTGTTATTAGTTTAAGCAGACTGTGATTGTCTATTGTTGTGACTTAGATGATGATCAGATCACATTTTATGACCAATTTGTGCAGAGATCCATATCATTCCAAAGGGTTCACATACTTTGTCTTGCAACTGTATCTGTTCAAAACAGGTGTATGTTTTTATAGAAGCAAAATAACTTCTTATTGGTGCAGACCCATAAAAATGACAAATATACTTAAATTAAGAAAGAAATAGAATCTCTGATCTTGAGAAATTCATTAAAGACAGGGAATGCTGTATTCCCTGTTTTTAATTGGAGATTCTATGGCGCCCATTTAACAAGCTCTGTAGTGAGCTTGTGGGCCCATGTTTCTGGCGAGTCTTCAGACTCACCAGAAACAGCAGTTATGAAACAGCGGTCACAAAGACTGCTGCTCCATAACCTGTCCGCCTGCTCTGAGCAGGCGGACAGACATCGCTGGAAATCAACCCGATCGAGTACGATCGGGTTGATTGACACCTCCCTGCTAGCGGCCCATTGGCTGCGAGTCTGCAGGGCACGGCGTTGCACCAGCAGCTCTTGTGAGCTTCTGGTGCAATGCTGAATATGGAGAGCATATTGCTCTCTGCATTCAGCGAGGTCTGGCGGACCTGATCCGCACTGTCGGATCAGGTCCGCCAGACTTTGTTAAGACGAGGCCTATTTCTTTATTAATTTTGCTTTATGCTACATTAGCTTTGCTTTGGTAATGTAACATATATTGAGGAGTACAAGTTTTTAGTATTTCTATGATCATGCTCTAGTACAAACGGAACAGTTATTAGTTCAGTTATTTTGATGTAGTCACCTGGGCTCATACTTGTTCTGTCCTTAAAATTCAGTCTGGTTTTTTTGACCTTACAGATATGTTTTGAACAACCATTTTTAATTGATTGGTGAGAACTCTTTACACATATGATGCATACTTTGCTATCTCAACCTATTTGGATATATACTATAATATATAATATACTATAATATCCCTCTGAGTATGCAATATGTTATGTGTACTATTTTTTTTTCTTTTGGGTATGATATATATATATATTATAATAAAACAGAACTTACAGCTGAAGGAGGATAAGTAACCTATCCAAGGTGACGCCTTCCCGTACCAACTCTCCAAAGTTTGTGTTACTCTGGACCACACTTTCAAGAATAGCCAGTGAAAGCTGAGTGATCTCCACAGCCATCAAATTCAAAGTCACAAATGATACAACCTGCAAAGAAATATATATATATATATTAGTATTGCTCAACCCTTTAAAGGGACACTGTACACTAGGTATTTCTTTGCGTAAATGTTTTGTAGATTATCCATTTATATAACCCATCTGGGAGTGTTTTTGTAACAATGTATTGTAAAGCTTATTTCTTTCTAATGACACGGTCAGTCCATGGTCATCATCAATTACTGTTGGGAATATCACTCCTGGCCAGCAGGAAGAGGCAAAGAGCACCACAGCAATGCTGTTAAGTATCACTTCCCTTCCCACAATCCCCAGTCATTCTCTTTTCCTTGATGCATGGAGGAAGTAAAGTAGGTGTCTGAAGAAATTTCACTACAATCAAGATTTTATTATTTTAAGACAGAGTAGGTTTACTCTGCTCTGTCCCTTGTTTCAGGGATTGGGTCTGGCCATACTCCACATTAGTCTCTTCAGTAGGGCAGTGATGGCTTTAAAGCAGTTGAGAACTTGTGAGGTGGGTTTACTTTGTCTTTTCTTTTTCACAGGTCCATGTAAGGAGCAGCTTCTTTCCATACCTTGTGTGCTGTCCTACTGTTGGACGGCCAGAATGCAGGTAAGTGCCCATTATCTTCCAGGCTTGGGAGAATGTGCACTTTTATGGTGAGCTGCAGCATGTTATGGGACAATTATATCCTTGGGAAGGATACTGACAGGCAGGGAGCGGAGCATGTTTGTGTGACTTAGAGATGAATGTGTTATGAGCTAGCTAAGCAAGCTACTGGCGTTATACTTAGTATGATGGATCATACTCTAGTTGGGCTTCACTATTCTCACAATGGGGTGTTATATACGGCAGCCTAGTCTCCACAATATAAGCACTGTTAGTATAGAGATCTTTTTATTCTGATATGCAGTTTCTACTGCGGTCGCGGCAGCAAGAATCTTTTTTTGCGAGATTCTCCTAGATGTTATTAATTAACTTCCATGTTTATACTATTAATGATTAAGATAATTTTTGTATTCTCTGTGAACGGAAGCAAGATATTTCTTTATTATACTGTTAAAAAAGAGTTTCCGTTTTTTGACTGCTATGGCGGTTGGCTAGTGGCGGGAAGGTTAATTCTGCTCCGTGATTAATGGTGTCCTTTTTTGGTGTAATAATTTATGTCTGTTGGCGGGTCACATAACCTGTTTTTTCTACGCTGTAGTTCCTAGCTTGGTGCTGAGTGACTAGTACAGCGGCAATTGATTTTAATAATGCGATCCTGCAAGATTTTCTTTACAGATTATTCTCCTCTGTTCACAGTGGTACACATTTAGGATGTCTGATATGCTATACGATCAGCATACAGTGCCTCCTTTGTTTTACTGTTAACTCTTTAGGGCAGTGTTGACAAAATTGTGCTTTCCTAGTTTAGTGCTAGTATTTTTCTCATGATTGAGAAGTGCAATCAGGTTATGCCTTTTTTACTTTAGGAGCACTAGCTGTGTCCTTCTTAAAGTGCCAGTACATATTTGTATATTTACATATTTTCACATTTAATGTTGAAATGTTTATTAAAATAATTTTAATAATTTTATGTTTTTAACTGCAAATTGCTTTTCTACACAACTCTGTGTTCCTACTTTCTCACGGTGAGATAAGTTGTTACCCACTGAAAACCATGTCTCTTAGGATGATGCTGTTCTGACAATGTCACAGCTTTCTCCTCAAACGTCCCAGGCCTCATGGGCGTCACACCCAGTGCTCTGCGGTTCCTCTTAAACTCCTGGAGGAGTTATGTGCCTACATAAATTGCAGCTCAGGTACCCTTTGCGGTATCTGCGGCCTTATCGTTTTTTCTTTATTTTTAGAAAAAAAGGGCAAGAGGACATTTTCTTTTTCAAATAGTACGGTTGCTGCTTCAAGTTGTACTGATTAGGTTTCTCTCTCTCCTAAGTTTGGTGAGGAGGACTCACCGGTAGTTTCTGAGGGTGAAATTTCAGAATTGGACAGTATAATCCCTTTATCTGACGTTGAAGTGGTTCCTTCAGATATATGCTTGCACACCTCGTTTACTGTTAAAGGAGGTTTTGGCTACTTGGACAACATCGATACCCTGTCGTTGTCAACCTTTGAAAGTTTGTGATATTCCTTCCTAAGAGGAAGTGTTTCTAGACGTGCCTTGGATTTTTTTTATCAGGATAAGGAGAAGCTAGGGATACCTCTATCCCGGTCTCCTGTCCCTCAAGGGATTTTTCTGTAGCTGTCCCCATTAGATGCACGGTGCCTTAAGTAGAAGGGTATTTTTCTACCACGGCTCTGAGAACTTCGATTCTTATGGTGCTCTTTTTCGGATCCCGGGATGTGAAGCTGGAGGTTTAACTGTTCATTTAGAACAATGTCTTGTCGTATTAGACTTGCTGTGCTACTGGCTGAAATCTTGATCAGGCAAGAAGCCTACCTGTAGCTTGGCAGTACAGTTTAGGCTTTATAGCTCTGCAGCTGTAGGTTCAATCTTTTATCATTCCTAGAATTCCACGCTTCTGGCGTTTCCTTTCAGGGATGAAACCTTGTTTGGACAGAATTGTCTCCTGACGTGTCGGGTAAAAAAAAAAAAAAAGAAAAAAAAAGGTTCTGCTTCCACTAGTCAAGGATTAAAACGAAAGGAAGGGTTTTCCTTTCTATTTCAGCAAGGACAGTCTTTTTTCCTCTCAGGGGCAGATTTCTCATTCTAGAGTATCTGCAGTCCAGGTATGATGAGAAGTTTTTCTTGAGTTTCCTCTCTAGGATTGATAGCTCCAGTCCCAGTCTGGGAACGGAATCTAGGTATTTTCCTCAAGTTTTTCTCAGGTTTTGTCCTCCAAAGTAGTGTCCATTCTTCCTTTAGTTCAAGAGGACCTGTTCAGAATGAACATAGACCTGACCTGAAGGATGTGTTTCTATTGTTCCCATTATCGGGATCTTCTCAAGTTTCTGAGTCTTGTCATCCTTTAAAGGCTTTATGGTGGTGAGGTATTTCAGGGGTGCTCTTCTTCAAGTGTCATCCTTATTCGAGCACTCTATCTTTCACGATATCTTGTCCAATCTTCTTCATCATCGATGGGAATCGAATCTGGACTACAGAAGTGATTTAATATCTTCTATATCATAGGACTCGATTCTAACAGACAATCATGGATTATCCCTTTTCTTTCCTTTCACTGCAGGGATATGTGGCTTAATGGTTAGCTCCGCCGCTCCCGAAGCAGAAAATTATGGGGTTAAACCCAGAAAGCTCCTGCTTTCTGATCTAACGTGTGCTTCTGGTGTCAGCTAGCCTTCCAAAGTGGAGTTTAAAGTCCTTTATCCGGCCAACAGCAAGCTCTTGTGGTCCGGTAAACCAGAAGGTCGGGAGTTTGGATCCAGTTGCTGTTTTATTTTCACTTTTCAGTGACTCCATGTATGAAGGGAATTGCTCTGATGGTTCTCTTGGACATCATTCCCTTTGCAATTTTCCATAAGACTAGAGTCTCTATCCGTAGTGTTTTCTCAGGAGTATTTGTCTCAGGGCACGTGCTTCTAGAGACATTCCTGGGTGTTGTGACCACCGATGCCATCCTGCTGGGCTGGGAATCAGTTTGATTCTGTTTAAGAGCAGGGATTATGGACTCGAAAGTGTCCTCTCTCCTCTCTAACATCTTGGAGTTTTGTACAATTTATGATGCTCTGATGACTTGGCCTCAGTTGTCCTTAACTGGGTTCCAGTTTGACATTATCACCTCAATGGTTTCATTAACCACTAGGGAGGAACTCAGAGTTCCTTTGCCATGTAGGAGGTGACTTGGATTGTTCAGTGGGCGGAAGCTCACAATTAATTTCGATCTGCAGTCCAATTTCCAGAACAAATTGCCTGAGAAGATAGCCTTTTCTCTGGGGGAGTGGGAACTCCTTTAGAAAGGTGTTATCCAACTTAAGCCTCAATGGGGGGTGCAGAGTTTTTGACAACGTTTAACCAGATTGCCAAGTTATCTAGGTTTGGTTCAAGGTCAAGGGATCAACAGGCAGTTCTGGTAGATGCTCTGGTGGTTCCTTGGGATTTCAGGCTGGCTTTCTTGTTTTATCCCTTTCCTCTCCTTCCACGAGTCCTTCGTATCTCAGGAGAGAGCGGTGAATATTCTATTAGCCCCTGCGTGGCCTCTCAGGATCTAGTGTGCAGTCCTAGTGGAGAGGTAATTTCTTCCACATTGGATATGGCCTCTGAGGAAATATTTTCTGAATCAGGGTCCCTTTCTTTCATCCATTTTTCTTTTTCTGAAGCTGACTGCTTGGAGATTGAACACTTAGTTTTGTCTAAGCGGGCGGTCATTGAGACCTTGATTCAGGCTTGCAAGTCTGTTTCAAGAAAGAACTACCATAAGATATGGCATACCTTTCCTTGTTGGTGTGAAGCCAAAGGCTTCTCTTGGAGTAGAGTCAGGATTTTTAGCATTTTTCCTTTCTTCAGGAAGGTCTGGAGAAAGGTTTTGTCAGTCAGTTCTCTAAAAGACCTGCATTGTCTTTTTGCTGCACAAATGTCTGGCGGACGTGCAATCCTTTAGTCAGCCTCTGGTCAGTTTCAGGCCTGTATTTAAATCAGTGGCTTCCCCTTGGAGCCCTTATCTTGTTCTTTACAACAGGCTCCGTTTGAGCCTATACATTCCATAGATGTTAAAGCGTTATCTTGGACAGTTTTGTTTCTTGTTGCTATTCTTCTGCTCGAAGAGCCTTGGAACACTCGGCGCTGCAGTATGATTCCCCTTATCTTATCTTTCTTTCTGATAAGGTGTGTTTTTTTGTACTAAGCTAGGTTTCCTTCCTAAGGTTGTCGGACAGAAATTTTAATCAGGAGATCGTTGTTCCTTCCCTGTGTCTTAATCCTTCTTCTCCTAAGGAGCGTTTGTTGCACAACCTAGATGTTGTGCGTGCGCTGAAATTCTACTTGCAGGCAACTGAGGAATTTTGCCAATCTTCTGTTTTGTTTTTTCTTTCTTTGGGAAACACAAGGGTCAGAGAACTACGGCTTCATCTCTTTCTCTTTTGCTAGAGAGTATTATTCATTTGGCCTATGAGACTGCTGGACAGCAGCATCCTGAGAGAATCACAGCTCATTCCACGAAGGCTGTTTCTTCTTCCTGGGTTTTCAAAAATGAAGCTTCTGTAGAACAGATTTGCAAGGCTGCAACTTGGTCTTCTCTACATTCTTTTTCTAAATTTTACATATTTGATACTTTTGCCTCGGCTGAGGCTTCTTTTGGGAGAAAGGTTCTTCAAGCAGTGGTGCCTTCTGTTTAGGTAACCTGTCTTGTCCCTCCCTTATCATCTGTGTCCTCTAGCTTGGGTATTGATTCCCAACAGTAATTGATGATGATCCGTGGACTCACCGTGTCATTAGAAAGAAAACAAAATTTATCCTTACCTGATAAATTTCTTTCTTTCTTGACACGGTGAGTCCATGGCCCTCCCTGTTTTCAGACAGTTATTTTATATGACCTTCAGGCACCTCTGCACCTTGTGTTATTTCTCTCCTTTTCCTTCTGTCGAATGACTGTGGATTGTGGGAAGGGAAGTGATATTTAACAGCTTTGCTGTGGTGCTCTTTACCTCCTCCTGCTGGCCAGGAGTGATATTCCCAACAGTAATTAATGATGATCCGTGGACTCACCGTGTCAAGAAAGAAATACATTTATCAGGTAAGCATAGTTTTTTATTTTTTTTTATTCGAGGATTGGTATAAGGCATACATGTAATACAACTGTACAATTATGATATACAGACATCTTATATTCATACAATTTCAGCGCACAGTATACATTACAGAGAGGAAATCTAGATATTTTATGTTACTAGTATGCCTAATGTTCATTATACCTCCAGAATGACATATGAGGTCACTTTTGGGCCTCAGTAATAGTCAAGTCAAGTTATAGGAGGTCAACTACAATAAAGGGGGCCACTTTTGGGTCCCAAATGACAAACCTCATTTTTTTATTTTACTTTATATATCTAAGCTTAAGCTTTAATAACACTTGATATAACCCATAAAACATTTAAATAATTTGTAACATAGAACTTATCCCAAATATTATACAATAGCCTATCATTGACCTCCCAAGTTACAGTACAGTTATATAATAATTGGGCTATATGGGGTTATAGCAATTATAAACTAAAGTACCAAGTTGGGGAGGCACAACAGCAAAATGGGAAATGCTTTGTATACATTAAATTAGCTTATAATATAGCAGTAAAGAGAAAACTTGAGAAATGAGAAGCCGACAGAGTAACAATCTATAATTGGAGACCTCTCTAATGTCTCATTGCTAAACCTCAGGTTTTTGCATTTTGGAATTTTTTTTTGTTTAAATGATTTTTATTAGAATAGGGTTCACTGGGTTACAACAAATCAAAATATAAATTCTTGACATAGTAGGCAAATAAGCAATAATACAATATTATCAAATTAAGCATTGTCAAATGACAGTAATCCAGTGGCCCAGCTTTTTTGTGGGTGGCGAGGGGGGGGGGGGGAGGTAGGATGAATGAGGGATAAAAGAAAGGAAAGTATAAAGATTAGTGGAAGAAAAAGGAAGAGAAAGGAAAAACAATCTGAATTCAATGCGTTGAGTTAGTACTACACAGCTCAGTGACTTGTTCAAGGTGAATTATGGGGATCGGAATGTATACTCAAAGGAACATGTGGTCTGGGGTAGGGGGGGGAGAGAGAATCAGGTCGTACACTGACAAGTTTGTACTAGTAGAGTTGATAGCTTAAAGTAATGGTTTTATGTTCTAACTAACAGCTAACAATTCGTATGTTTAATTTTTAACTTTTTAAACTTTTAGACTTTTAAACCCAGGAAACGATTCAGAGTATTCGTCTATTAGTTCCTAAACTGTTTTAAAGGGTATTATGAGGTCTTTGCTCCCAGATAAATTGTACATTAGTTATCATCTCTCGTTTACCTAGGTAGCAGTAGTGCATTTTTTCTAACAGTATCACATGATTAACCTCCGCTATCCATTGGGCTATTGTGGGAGTTTCTGTTGATTTCCATAACCTGGGGATTAATCTCTTAGCACATGTCAGCATTATTAAAAATAGCTTTTTCCTATAGGCGCAAGGGAGTTTTGGAGCATGGTTAAGGAGGATGATGTGTGGGTTTAGCGCAATTTCTGTGTTTAGCGTTTCACTCATATGTTTAGCCACTTGTTGCCAAAATATGGTTAAACTCGGGCAAGACCACCAGATATGTGCCATGGTGCCCGTCTCACCACACCTTCTCCAACAGCTAGAGGAGGCCGTCGGGTAGATAACTCGCAGGCGCTGCGGAGTCAAATACCAGCGGGCCATGATTTTGTAATTTAGTTCTGATAGCAAGAGGGAGGTTGAGGAGGCGTGTATGTTACGGAAACAACGTTTCAAATCTTCATCGCATAGGTCGTGCGGTATTTCTTCAAACCACCTATCTAGGTATAAAGGGCGTGTCTCAGGAAATTTATTCCTAAGGATTTTATATACTATGGACAGGTGGGCTCTCATAATAACAGGGTTGGTACATAGTTGCTCAAATGCGGTTAGTGGTCTGAGGATATCTCTCTTGTGTGGGTTGTTATGTATAGCATGCCTAATTTGCAGGTATGCATACCAGCTATGAAAAGGGGGCCCTAATTCTTCTTCTAGTACAGTTCTGTCTTTTATGCCCATTGGGCCTACAAAAAGGTATAGAGGAAGGTTCTGCAAATGCTTTACTGGGTTAGTATGAGTAAATCTGCTGTGCTGTAGGAACATATGATTGTGAAGTAGTGGGGTAAGTGGAGAAATTACAGTCGATACACCTTTGGTGTGAGATATGACATAATCCCACACTTCGAGTGTAGCTCTAATGTAGTCATTACGCTGTGCCAAATGTGGTCTCGTGGCTTTAGGGAGCCAGGGTAAGTCTCTCATGTGTCTGATCTGTGAAAAGTGCCCCTCTGTCTGTACCCATAATTTTGTGGGAGGTGCGTGGTTCCAAGAAATTATCCTTGCTAAATGTGCTGCTCTGTAATAGTTGGTGATATTAGGAACATTGAGACCCCCGTCCTCTTTGCTAAGGTATAATGTGTGCTGTGCCACTCTAGAACGTTTGTACGACCAGATGAATGAATTAACTAGCTTTTGTTGTGTCTTGAGATATGAGTTTGGGAGAGCCATTGGGAGTGTTTGAAAGATATATAGGTATTTAGGAATGATCATCATTTTAACTGTGTTAATTCTTCCAAACCAGGACAGGTGTCCCAGTGTGTGCCACTTTTCCAATAAACTTTTGGTGCGTGACTTTAGTGCGAGGAAATTGTCCGTAAAAAGTTTGTCAGTATCATATGATATAGCTATTCCTAAGTATTGAAGTTTATCTGTTATGCTAAACCTTCCTATGTGCGCTATAGTTTCAACTTCTTGTGATGTTAAATTGATCGGCATTAGGCCAGATTTATCCATATTAATAGAAAAGTTAGAGACTTGTTTATAATTCTCCAATGTGTCAAGAAGTGCCGGAAGTGTGGTCGACGGTGACTTTAAAGTGAAAATCACGTCGTCCGCGAACAAGAGGCATTTCTGGTCTATGTCACCTAGTTTTATGCCCTGGATATGTGGGTTATTCCTCACTTGTATTGCTAAAATTTCTACTGTTAATGCAAATAGCAAGGGCGAGAGTGGGCACCCTTGCCTTGTGCCATTGGATATAGTGAACGATTGGGAGGTAACGTCATTGATCTTGACTCGAGCGCTATGGTTATGATATAGGGCCTGTATTCTCTTAACAAACATTTCGGAGAAGCCAAACTTCGACAGGGCGGCCCACATGAACTGCCAGTCCACACTGTCGAAAGCCTTCTCCGCGTCGGTGGACAGTAGGAACATCGGAGTATGGTTGTCACGGGCAAATTGCAAAGTATGGAGCAGTCTTATAGAGTTATCTTTGGCCTCTCGTCCTCTGATGAAGCCCACCTGGTCCGGATGAACTATTTTAGGCAGAACTGTGTTTATGCGGTTTGCTAGGATTTTGGCGTATAGTTTCATATCTATATTAATGAGTGATATTGGCCTATAGTTGCCTACAATATCTGTAGCTTTATTTGGTTTCGGGATCACAGTTATTAATGCCTCTAATAAAGTGCTAGGGAAAATTTTACCTCGGTCTATGTCTGTAAAGAGTGAACAGAGATGAGGGCTTAATTGCTCCTGTAGGAGCTGGTATAGTCTTGCGGTAATGCCATCCGGACCAGGGGACTTCCCACCAGGTAGTGACTTGATCACCAGGACAACTTCTTTTATTGTAATAGGGGCATCTAACATTTGCCTGTCATCTTCCGTAAGGGAGGGTATAGGTATTTCCGCTAGGAAGGAATTCAGCTTGAGCTGTGCATCCAATGCTGGGACTTTTGTTATATTGTATAGGTTTGTGTAGTATGAAATAAACTCGCTTGTGATCTCCTCAATTTTAGATGTGTGTTTATCTGACGTTACTTTAAGGGATTTAATAAAAGTAGAGTATTTCTGCTTTTTAAGTGACCTGGCTAGCATGCGACCCGCCTTGTTGCTGTCCGCAAAGAATCTAGATTTAGTTGTGAGGGCTCTCATATGCGCTCTTTGTGTTAGAAATTTGTTAAGGTTTTCTCTTGCTTCATTTAGTTTAGCGAGCTTAGTGGTAGACTTTGGATCTGCTTTATGCAATGTTTCGTGCACGGTCAATGCAGAAGTTAACTCAGAGAATTGAGTTGCATATAGTTTTTTCTGCTTGGCGTTGTGTTTTATTAGAATGCCACGTATGTAGCATTTGTATGCCTCCCAGTTGTTCGCGGACGACGTGTCCTCCGGCTTATTCAGGGAGAAGAACTCCTCTGAGGACGTTTTAAGCTCATCTACTACCTCCTGACTAGTGAGCAAGGAATCATTAAGTCTCCAATTGAATGTGTTGCGTGTCCTACCTGTCCATTTAAATGTTGTAGTAACCATGCTATGGGTTGACCAAGTTGTGTGGGTTATTTTGGAGTGTATCATGTTCGAAAGGAGAGCTTGACTACTCAGGATGTAGTCCAATCGGGAGTATGAAAGTTGCGGGTGGGAAAAAAAAGTATAGTCCCTCTTACTTGGGTGTGCTATTCTCCAGGTATCAAAGAGGTTTATGGATTGTAGGGCCACATAGTTATTCTTTAGGGTGTTTTTACGTAAGTATGATCTTCCTGTTGAGGTGTCTAGTGCAGGTTGCATGGGGAAGTTAAAGTCACCTCCAAGTATAATCGGGCCCTTAGCATTGTCTATAAGAGTGTTAATCACTGATTTATAGAAGTGAATGTTAGGTTTGTTTGGGGCGTATATGTTGGCAAAAGTTACCGGGGTCCCGTAGCAAAGTCCAACCAGGACAAGCATCCTGCCTTCCTTATCTACGTACCTCTGCAAGAGTTCAAAGGGAATATTGCGTCTGAATGAAATGCACACTCCATTTTTCTTATTTGGACCTGAATTACAGTAATGCTGGTCAAAGTATCTCTTGGATAATGTGGGTTCTTTGTGTCTAGTGAAATGGGTTTCCTGAGTCATTGCTACGTCTACTTTCCTCTTGTAGAAGTCATGGAAAGCTATGGAGCGTTTGCATTTTGGAATTTTTTATGTATCAAATATATCTCACTACCATCAAAGCTAGAGCAGTAAGATAAAAACTATAACACGTTTTCTCCCAACTGAGTCATAACAGCCACTCCTGGATCACCGAAAACGTTATAGAGAGAGTATATATGAGGATTTGAGGGGGAAGGGCTATATGGGCCACTTTTGAATCCAAAACAGAATTTTAGAACTATGCATGAACAAACATTCCAGATAATTTAGGAAAGCATAGGAAAAGCTGAGGGCACATGCTAGTGTGGCAGTATTATCCCAATATAGCAATGCTAGAAACTCATGTTACATATCTCTACCATGGTATGGTCCTTTTAGAGAGTCAAAGTGAACCTCCTCAATATAAATGTATGTATACTGCGCTACCTTGGCCGCAGACAGCGCAATGTTAAGTGATAGTTAATGGAGGAGATGGATATTAATATTTAATACTGAATTCCAGCTGCTACTATATGAGGTTCTTCCATACCAAATTGTGTAACACCATGTCTACTTACAGCTTGTGTAAATTGGGATAAAAACAGTTTGCCTTAATAATAGCTGAGAGTCCTGCCAATAACCGCAATGAAGCTGAACCCAAACAAACTAGAATATAGGTAGTATTAGGTCTGGTTAAGGGTCCTAAATGCAAGTGAGTTCTGAGTCTAAATAAGCATATGAATGGATATTAATATTAAATACTATATAGCTCCCAACTGAAAATATATGAGGCTATCCCATACCTAGTTGTATAACAATATGTCTACTTACAGCTTGCAGAAATTGTAATAAAAACAGTTTGTCATAATAAGAGACGTTCTTACAACCACAATGAAGCTTAACCCAAGTAAACTAGAATATAGGTAGTATTAAGGTCTGGTTAAGGGTCCTAAATGTCAGTCGGATAACTATGTTAGTGTCAGGTTAGGCTAAGGGAATAAAGTATCTAAATAAACATATGAATAACATTGTTGACTTAATCAGACTATCTAGCTGACATTTATAAGAATTAAGCATTATGAGTCAGCCTCCTACCCTTCCCATGTTGGGGTTGCAATATCTGTATATTTGAGAGATGAACTCAAACTAGGGGATTAATGACTTGATAGGTTTGCGCTAATCATTACAAAAGCCCATTGTGAGAAGAACCAAGATGGGAGCATGCGGCATAGGGAATATGTAATTGAAGTGGGGTGCTACGTAAGGATTATGTTTATAAGGAAGACCATTACTGTAGTGTCCTTGCTTATGATCATTGTAAATAGTGTGATAAATATCCTAAAAAAATGGGGAATACAGTACACCATAAAATATAAACAGAAATGTATAACTAATACACAGGGTGTATTTAATTATATGTGGTTAGAGAAAAGATAGAGTGTTTGTTGTGCTAAATTTAAGCAATAACCTGCAATGACCACAGTGTTTGTGTCCTCTTGATAGTCATATTTTATCACAAGTCTAATGTCCATTCCACTGCAGGAACACAGCAACGTGCTCAAGGACTACATGCAAGCCACAGTTCAGACAAGTCACCAGGGTTAAAAGACCGATATGAACTGCCTTCAAATCTTCCAAACACAGGCTCAAAAGTCTGAACAAGCGGTGTGAGCGTCAAAACAGACGGACATCTCATACGCGCTTACTGTCCCAGAGTAGATCTTGGACTCGGAGGTTGTAGCGGTAGTCCGTCACTTTACTCATGCTAGGAATGGATGCCATTTTAACAGTGGGATCCAGAGAACCCAATTTTGCCATTTTCTGCTTGGTAAACACTTTGCTTTCAATCATGGCATGGCTGACACCGGCATCCTGCACTCTTGTGCCGTTTTCACTCACCAGTAGCTGTGTCACTGTGTACGTTATTTTTGGTAAGGTCTTCCATATTACAGGTTCAGTAAGGCTTATATCTTCCCTTAGGGACAGCTTGTCCTCCTCAATGAGGCACATGGCTTCCGGAGTCTCGGTTTCAATACCTCTCCCCCATGTCAATTGCAGGGACTCTGTTCGGCGCTCAGCTACACCCCTATCTCTCTGTTGGATCAGGACGTCATCAGCTCCCCAAGCTGTTGCTAAGTCTTTCTCAAGTCGGAAGAAATGCTCGTTTAAAAGATTACTGATTATTTCCAAGAGCTCCATCTTAGATATATGTGTTGTAGATCTCCGTTGTAGATACATCAGATTGCTGTGTGGTAGAATTATCCTATTAAAGGCTACACAAAGGCTACACATTAAAGCTACACACCTAACACGGGCCTTGTGTCTTAAAATCCTCACGCTGCTCAGGCACAGCAGGTTGAATAATGGCTTCTAGGCCTGTGGAGATAGGTGTCGCACAGCTGTCTCAAAGAGCATAGGAAAAGGCACAGTCGGATCATCCACTCTGTTCAACTGTCGGATCTCAACTGAACAGATGTCAACATAAGTGTAAAATAATGTAGGTTTGCTGTATAAAACCTGCAAAATATCTTTCAAGTTTCAGGAGCTTCACAGAGATGTGTCTTTCTGCAATGAGAACAGGCTCCGCCTCCAAATTTTGTTTTTTTAATAATATTGTTCTGATTTGACTCCTAACCAAGCCCCAAAGTATCAGATGCAGACCCAAATCTACAGACTCCTGCTGCTCCTGTTTGTGTAAAGGGTATTTTCATATGCAGGGGAGGGGAGTGTCTGCTCTTTCTGCTTTCCCAGCCCCGTTCACTGGGTGTCCCAGCCTAACCTTATCAACAGTGCTAAACTAGGAGATTCTAAATAGGTTTTTAAAAGGTTTTATACTGAAATTTTCAATCAGTATCTGTGCATACTCTTCTTTATAGTGTCTATTACATGCAGTTATAAGAAAATTGGTGTATACTGTCTCTTTAAGTAGGTCACATTGTTTTAGTTTGCTGTACCACTAGATGTACCACTTAGAAGAGGGGACAATCTCATTTTTGAAAATTAGTCAACCATTCCACGATCCATATTCTTAAAAATAAGACAAGGAAACCCCTTAAAAGAACCAGAATTTGGTGAGGATCAAGGTGAATTGGACTTGCTGCTTCTGACCACATATTAAAGGGACATAGTAGTGGATAGTATGATGGGGCTGTATATTGCAAATTACTTCACAATGAAAAGTGTTTTAAATAAATTGCTTTAGCCTTATTTTATTTGTGCAGCATACACATACCTGGTGCATGCGCACAGGTGTTTATTTGTAGTTACTCTCTATACACCATTCATAGAGCATATGTACCAATCAGAGCTGCAGTAAGAAGAGAGACCTGCAATGTGTATGTGCTCATGGTGTTTATCTCAATATAAAAAAACGTCCCTGTTTTATTAATAATGATATTTTATTTATATCCCATTGGCAAATAAAAAAAGAACAAAAAGCAAAAATATTACATAGATCAACATATTACTCATCAAAATGAAATATATCAAGGGATAGCAAGAGAACCTTTTAGATCCTTTTAAGGCCTTCTATATTAATTTCCTGTTGTTACAAGAGTGCTTTTACATTAGCAAGCATATTCCTCAAGAGCTGAACCAATGTTTTATATGACTTCTAGTACAAATTCTTTCTCTACCATATATACATAAATGCATTTAGTTTACTATAAACTATTCCATAGGAAAGATAGTGCTGACATGTTTGAGATAAGCACAGCAAAAACTAAGGTATAAAATACGTAGACAAACAGTAAGAAGCACATAGTATAAGTCTGTCTATGTAACACAAATGTTTTTTTCTTTTCTTTTTCTCCCTTCCTCCCTCTTTTTAAGTCAGATCTTCCCTTTTCTTTCTTTTTTCCTCTTTATCTTCTCTCTATGGGTCCGATCACATATGCGGCGTCGGGCGCAAAAGCTGGCGTTGACAATATTTAGTTGGATCTAACGATCACATATACGGCAAGTTACAAGTGTATATTTCACCCGTCGCCCACAGTTTTTACTCCCATAAACTAACATAGAACTTACGCCGGCAGTCGATATCACATATTCAGCGCAAGGACTTATGCGCCGAGAATGGAGAAATTTTACTCCATATTCACCTCGCCACACATAGGCAGATGCAGCAAGCCTTGTACTGACTATGAAAGTACCGTAACTCCCTAGAAGCAAACACCTATCGCATGTGCAATATCTACCCCTAATCCGCTATCCCCCCACCGCAATAACTAAGAAAATGTATTAACCCCCAACCTCCCAACCCCCACATCCCAAAGTACCTAATAAACGGCTAGATTACGAGTTTTGCGGTATGAGTGAAAAAGCAGGCTCTCTTTCACTACCGCTGGTATTACGAGTCTTGCAGGTATTTCTGCACCGCACACTTTTTTGGCCGTAACGCAGCGTAACTACCGCAGCTTTCAAAAAGGCCAAAAAGTGAGCAGTACAGCCAATACCGTCAAGATCCATACCGTAAACTGAAAGTCAGTAGTTATGGGTTTTACGCTACAGAGCTGTACCATAAAACTCATAACTAAAGTGCTAAAAAGTAAACTAACACCCATAAACTACCTATTAACCCCTAATCTGCCGCTCCCGACATCGCCGCCATTATAATAAACATATTAACCCCTAAACCACCGCACACCCGCATCACAAATACTAGTTAAATATTATTAACCCCTAATATGCTGTCCCTAATATCGCCGCAACCTACATTACAGTTATTAACCCCTAATCTGCCGCCCCAACATACTAAAGTTATTAACCCCTAAACCTAACCCTAAGACTTTAATATAATTAAAATAAATCTAATTAAAAATTCCTATCATTAACTAAATAATTCCTATTTAAAACTAAATACTTACCTATAAAATAAACCCTAAGCTAGATACAATATAACTAATAGTTACATTGTAGCTATCTTAGGCTTTATTTTTATTTCACAGGCAAGTTTGTATTTATTTATTTATTATTATTTTATTTTTTTTAAAGCAGTTTTATTGAAAAAGAAAAAGTCGGGTTACATTTTGTTCGATAAACGAAAATTCGAATACAAGCCTTTTACAGAATTCATCCTGTGTGAACCTTGGATACTGCTATTGTCATATAAGTGTCTTAACATAAATACAAATATAAATTATACAAATTGTACAAAACTATAACACTTTTATCAAATGACATAATGGCAATACTTGGACATGCATTAAAGTAGACTAGGTTGAAGTGATATTGGAATGTATGGCCCCTCAATGTGATGTGATGTGAGTATTTACTACTAGGTACCGTTTATTAAGCGTGAAGTGTAGTCTCTGGATTTTACGTGATCTTCCCACAGGGCCTTCATTTGGATATAAGTATCTAATCTCCTATTGATTAAATATGTGTATTCTTCGAGGTCTAAAATTTGATTGAATGTATGTAGCCACTGTGCTATGCTAGGTATGAGTCTGCTCTTTCAGTTCTTGGCCACACATTGTTTTATGCAATTGCTACCTATAAAAATTAAATTCCTCTTATCCTTTGGGATCTTATTTGGGATAATATTAAATAACCAAATACGTGGATCCAGAGGCAAAGTGATTCCCAGCATCCCTGACATCTCTTTTGCTATTTCTTCCCACAATTTTGCAAGTGGAGAGCAAGTCCACCAAATATGTGACATTGTCCCCGACCGTTCCCCGCATCTCCAACAAATCTCACTACATGAAGGGAATAATTTATGAATTCTGACAGGAGTCAGATACCACCTTTGGATTATTTTAAGATTCAACTCAATAAGGCCTAGATTTGGAGTTTGGCGGTAGCCGTGAAAACCTGCGTTAGAGGCTCCTAACGCTGGTTTTAGGCTACCTCCGGTATTTGGAGTCACTCAAAAAAGGGTCTAACGCTCACTTTTCAGCTGCGACTTTTCCATACCGCAGATCCCCTTACGTAAATTGCGTATCCTATCTTTTCAATGGGATTTTTCTAACTCCGGTATTTAGAGTCGTGTCTGAAGTGAGCTTTAGAATTCTAACGACAAAACTCCAGCCGCAGAAAAAAGTCAGTAGTTAAGAGCTTTCTGGACTAACGCCGGTTCATAAAGCTCTTAACTACTGTACTCTAAAGTACACTAACACCCATAAACTACCTATGTACCCCTAAACCGAGGTCCCCCCACATCGCCGCAACTCGATTACATTTTTTTAACCCCTAATCTGCCGACCGCCACCTACGTTATCCTTATGTACCCCTAATCTGCTGCCCTTAACACCGCCGACCCCTATATTATATTTATTAACCCCTAATCTGCCTCCACAACGTCGCCGCCAGCTACCTACACTTATTAACCCCTAATCTGTTGTCCGCACGCCGCCGCCAGCTACATTATCCCTATGTACCCCTAATCTGCTGCCCTAACATCGCCGACCCCTATATTATATTTATTAACCCCTAACCTGCCCCCCACAACGTCGCCGCCACCTACCTACAATAATTAACCCCTAATCTGCCGACCGCAAAGAGCCGCCAGCTACATTATAGCTATGTACCCCTAATCTGCTGCCCCTAACACCGCCGACCCCTATATTATATTTATTAACCCCTAACTTGCCCTCCCTAACATCGCCGACACCTAACTTCAATTATTAACCCCTAATCTGCCGACCGAATCTCGCCGCTATTCTAATAAATGTATTAACCCCTAAAGCTAAGTCTAACCCTAACACTAACACCCCCCTAAGTTAAATATAATTTTAATCTAACGAAATTAATTAACTCTTATTAAATAAATTATTCCTATTTAAAGCTAAATACTTACCTGTAAAATAGATCCTAATATAGCTACAACATAAATTATAATGATATTATAGCTATTTTAGGATTAATATTTATTTTACAGGTAACTTTGTATTTATTTTAACCAGGTACAATAGCTATTAAATAGTTAAGAACTATTTAATAGCTAAAATAGTTAAAATAATTACACATTTACCTGTAAAATAAATCCTAACCTAAGTTACAATTAAACCTAACACTACACTATCAATAAATTAATTAAATAAAATACCTACAATTACCTACAATTAAACCTAACACTACACTATCAATAAATAAATTAAATACAATACCTACAAATAACTACAATGAAATAAACTAACTAAAGTACAAAAAATAAAAAAGAACTAAGTTACAAAAAATAAAAAAATATTTACAAACATAAGAAAAATATTACAACAATTTTAAACTAATTACACCTACTCTAAGCCCCCTAATAAAATAACAAAGCCCCCCAAAATAAAAAAATGCCCTACCCTATTCTAAATTACTTAAGTTCAAAGCTCTTTTACCTTACCAGCCCTGAACAGGGCCCTTTGCGGGGCATGCCCCAAGAAGTTCAGCTCTTTAGCTTGTTAAAAAAAACATACAATACCCCCCCCCCCAACATTACAACCCACCACCCACATACCCCTAATCTAACCCAAACCCCCCTTAAATAAACCTAACACTAAGCCCCTGAAGATCATCCTACCTTGTCTTCACCTCACCGGGTATCACACCGATCCGTCCTGGCTCCGATATCTTCATCCAACCCAAGCGGGGGCTAGACATCCACTGAAGAAGTCCAGAAGAGGGTCCAAAGTCTTCATCCTATCCGGGAAGAAGAGTAGATCCAGACCGGCAACCATCTTCTTCCAAGCGGCATCTTCTATCTTCATCCGATGAGGACCGGCTCCATCCTGAAGACCTCCACCGCGGACCCATCTTCATCCGGCGACGTCCAACTGAAGAATGACGGTTCCTTTAAGGATTCTATCAGCCAATCGGAATTAAGGTAGGAATATTCTGATTGGCTGATGGAATCAGCCAATCAGAATCAAGTTCAATCCGATTGGCTGATCCAATCAGCCAATCAGATTGAGCTCGCATTCTATTGGCTATTCTATTTTTGGTAACTTAGTTCTTTTTTATTTTTTGTACTTTAATGATAGTGTAGTGTTAGGTTTAATTGTAACTTAGGTTAGGATTTATTTTACAGGTAATTTTGTAATTATTTTAACTAGGTAACTATTAAATAGTTCTTAACTATTTAATAGCTATTGTACCTGGTTAAAATAATTACAAAGTTACCTGTAAAATAAATATTAATCCTAAAATAGCTATAATATAATTATAATTTATAGTGTAGCTATATTAGGATTTATTTTACAGGTAAGTATTTAGCTTTAAATAGGAATAATTTATTTAATAAGAGATAATTAATTTCGTTAGATGTAAATTATATTTAACTTAGGGGGGTGTTAGTGTTAGGGTTAGACTTAGCTTTAGGGGTTAATACATTTATTAGAATAGCGGTGAGCTCCAGTCGGCAGATTAGGGGTTAATAATTGAAGTTAGGTGTCGGCGATGTTAGGGAGGGCAGATTAGGGGTTAATACTATTTATTATAGGGTTAGTGAGGCGGATTAGGGGTTAATAACTTTATTATAGTAGCGCTCAGGTCCGCTCGGCAGATTAGGGGTTAATAAGTGTAGGCAGGTGGAGGCGACGGTGTGGGGGGAATATTAGGGGTTAATAAATATAATATAGGGGTCGGCGATGTTAGGGCAGCAGATTAGGGGTACATTTGCCGGAGCGGCAGATTAGGGGTTAATAATAATATGCAGGGGTCAGCGATAGCGGGGGCGGCAGATTAGGGGTTAATAAGTGTAAGGTTAGGGGTGTTTAGACTCGGGGTACATGTTAGAGTGTTAGGTGCAGACGTAGGAAGTGTTTCCGCATAGCAAACAATGGGGCTGCGTTAGGAGCTGAACGCGGCTTTGTTTGCAGGTGTTAGGTTTTTTTTCAGCTCAAACAGCCCCATTCTTTCCTATGGGGGAATCGTGCACGAGCACGTTTTTGAGGCTGGCCGCGTCCGTAAGCAACTCTGGTATCGAGAGTTGAAGCTGTGTTAAATATGCTCTACGCTCCTTTTTTGGAGCCTAACGCAGCCTTTATGTGGACTCTCAATACCAGAGTTATTTTTATGGTGCGGCCAGAAAAAAGCCGGCGTTAGCTACGCGGGTCCTTACCGACAAAACTCTAAATCTAGCCGTTAGTTTGCTGGAGGCGGATACCTTAGTTACTGCTGAGAATATTTGCGTTCTGTCCTTGTGTGTCAACTCTAATTCTAGTTCTTTCTCCCAGCTATCAATGTAATGAGGTATACTGCATGAGGCTTGTAAAATGGAGTATGTAAGGGAAAGGGTTCTTTTAATGGGAGAAGCTGAGTTACACAATACCTCAAAAGGAGTTAATGAGCGTAGAAAACTATTCTTCTCTTTATGTTTATATATGTATGAGTGGCACTGTCTTAGGGAATACCAATTACGGAATATAGGGAACCCCTCCTCAATCAATTCTTCGCTTGTTCGCAGGTGTTGTTCATTCCCTAGGTGTAACATCATAATGGCTCTCAGATTTTGTGTCCTAGGGTGCTGTTTTAGTAATCCCATTCCCAGTGCAAAATCTACATTGTCTGAAAGAGGAGTTAGCGGGGAGGCCCTGGATGATATGTGTGGGTATTCTAGGATCCTGTCCCATATTTTAATGGTTTCTAGAATAGGTGCGTTTTGACTAATTTTATTTGACAGTGTTGTGCGTCTCTGCCAGCACAGTGTACCTAGGTGTCTTTGCTCTGTAAGGTCATGCTCTAGTCTCACCCAAGCCTTATATTCATAATTTATAGACCAATCTACCACTCTTTGTAGGAAGACTGCCTGTCTGTATTTTTTAAGATTGGGAACCCCCAGCCCCCCGTCTTTGATGTGTACGCACATTAATTTTCTGTTTATCCTTGCTTTTCTTTTATCCCAAATAAAGTCAAACATGGCATTCTGCATATTTTTCAAAAAGTTTAGGGGTAAGGGGATAGGCAAAGTCTGAAATAAGTATAACATACAGGGCAAGACGTTCATCTTTATAGTATTAATTCTGCCCAACCATGTAATATGTTGGGAACGCCACGACGACAAGTCAGTTATCAGAGATTTCTGTAGCGATTTATAATTAAGCACAAACATCTCCTGGATAGATGGTGCTAGCATGATCCCTAAGTATTTTAGACTGTTTTTCTGTATTCGAAACGTACAGGTGTTCTGTATCTGCTCTAAAAGGGCCTTATCGCATTGTAGTGGGAGCATTTCCGATTTGTTTTTATTAATCAGTAAATTAGATGCCATATGGAATTTGTCTAATTCTTCTGGCAATTGGGGGACCGACTCAACTGGAGATGTTAAAAAAAACAAGATATCGTCTGCATACAGCAGCGACTTGTGCTCAGTCTCTGCTATATGGAGGCCTTTTATCCTATTATTTGATCTTATCTTTACCGCTAAGGCCTCTACTACGCATGTGAACAACAGGGGTGACAGCGGGCACCCCTGTCTAGTCCCATTTGATATATGAAGCACCCCGGAGAAGATCCCATTCACTCTGACCTTGGCTGTGGGAAACGTGTACAGGGCCATGATTTTTTAAATAAATGTTTCGCACATCCCGAATTTCCATAGAATCTTGCGTAGAAAAAGCCAACTGAAGCGGTCGAAAGCTTTCTCCGCGTCAGTGGAGACCACTATCGTCGGCACTTTTTTATCCTGCAATTAGTTAATAAGATGGATAGCCCTAACTGTATTATATTTTGCCTTTGCGTGCCTGAATAAAGCCCACTTGGTCACTACATATTAGGGACGGTAACACCATACCTAGTCTATTTGCTAGAATTTTTGAGTATATTTTTAGGTCAGAGTTCAACAATGAAATTGGGCGAAAGTTCTCAGGTCTATCTGGAGGTTTACCCGGCTTTGGGAGTACTGTTATGTACGCCTCTAGGTTCTGCGTCGAAAAAGGGGACTTCTCGGTTATGTCATTAAATAGGGTCATCATATGAGGGATCAGTGTTTCTCTGAACTTTTTGAAGTAGCCGTTGGAGAAACCATCCGGCCCTGGCGCTTTATTTGCTGGTAATTGGGCTATTACATCTTTAATCTCTCTAAAAGTTATCGAGGCTTTCAGAGTGTTGTTTTGATCTGCTGTTAATTGGGGCAAAGAGATATTACTCAGGTATTCCTGAATATACCTGTTTTGATCGGCAGGATTTTCTATTTCACCCTTCAGATTGTACAACTGTTCATAGTACAACCTAAAGGTTTCTGCTATTCGATCTGAGGTGTGTACCTCCTTATTTTGTCTATTACTAAGTGTAAGAATGTAATTCCTATTTATTTTGCGTTTCAATTTCCTTGCTAATACTGGACCGCATTTATTGTCTCCCTCATAGTACTTCTGTCTCAATTTAAATGCTCGTAGTTTACATTCCTTTCCCATCATTGAGTTAATTGAAGATCTACAGTCGACTATTTTCTGTTGAAGTACAGGGTCTGAAGTATCCGCTTCCCTTTGCTTTTCTAATGTCTCTAATAATTGTAGTGCATCATTTAGGGCTCTACTGGCTTGTTTGGCCTGGTAAGACTGTATGCTCATTATTTCTCCCCTTATCACAGACTTATGTGCTTCCCATATGGATCTAATATCTAATTTGGGATTTGTGTTCGTGTTGATGTCAAAATATTCTCCCATTACTTTTTCTAATTTTTGGAAATTAACCGGGTCCTCTAGTAGGCCTTCATCTAGTCTCCACACGTGTTGTTTGCAAGGAATGTGTGGCCAAGTAAGTTCACAACTGACTATTGAGTGATCAGACCATGAGTTCGGAAGAATCCTTAATCGTGTTATCCTGGATAGGTTTGTGACATCTACCATAAAATAATCAATCCGTGAATGTCTGTGGTGTGGGTTAGAGTAGAAGGTATATTTTATCCTATCAGGATATGTCACCCTCCATGCATCGTGTAAGGCAAGATTTCTCATATGTGACTTAACCATGTGGATCACTCGGTGTGGTGTGGAGGAAGTGTGATTGGAATGATCTAAAATGGGGTTCATAGTTAAGTTAAAATCCCCTCCCATAATCACCTCCCCCCTGGCCACTTCTAGAAGTAAATTAGAGAGTTGTTTAAAGAATATATCTTGCTTTATATTAGGGGCATAGACATTCACCAAGGTGACCATTGAATTGTATAATTTGCCTACTAGGATTAGGTACCGTTCTGATTTATCTGCATGTTTCTTAATTAGGGTAAAAGGGATGCCTCTCTTAATGAGGATACCTACTCCATTTGTTTTGATGGAATTTGATGCGTAGTACGAATCCCCAAATTTTAAAGCAAAAGTTTTAGGTTCCCTTCCCCTGATGAAATGTGCCTCCTGCACAAATATCACTTCGCCCTTCTTCTGTTTAAGGTCTCGTAAAGCTATATTTCTCTTGTATTGGCTATTAAGTCCCTTGGCGTTAGCAGTGAGAAAATGAATGTTATTCGCTGTGTGTGCCATCTCATTTATTATCTGCCTCCCCCTCCCGAGCTAGGATTGTAGCTTTAAGTAGACTAGATTGTATTGCCTCAGTGGTAAGTGGGTCGCGTCTGTGCAATATTGCCATGGTATAATACTGTGGGGGTTCTGGGCCGAATCTATCGTTGGTCCTGAAATCAGTGCCTAAGTGTTTGCATTCCAACAAAATCATCATGTCAAGCCTAATATAAATGTTTAAATTAAAACTAAAACATAAACAATTACATGAACATAAAAGAAAAACAATAAACAGTAACAATAACAAATAACATTGCTCTTTGGAAGGAACTATCCTTCTGAGCATAATCGATAATAGGGAGTATGTCCAGAGCTGCTCCCTTGTCAGTATAATATTAAAGTTTCTTCTTTCTTGAGGGATTAGTATAACAGTACATTTGTAAGTGAATTAACAATATAACAGTGTACGTTTTTGCTCTAGCTAAACTACGTAATATGTTCCCTGTAAACACAAGTCCCAGGTAGAGTTCAAGCTTGTGCCCTATCGGGTTATAAAAAATCTGTACCCAGCTAGAGCAAATTTGTGAAACGACATATATAACTCTCTGTCCATAACAAGTGGGTTATCATACTAAATAGTAAGAGTTCTTGTCTCGGGACTAGAAACAAAATAAATAAGACAGATCTCACCCAGTACTAGATCCATTTCCATCAGAGGTCGGGTCAGGTCTCTGCTTCTATTCCGGGCCCAGCTTCGCCACCCAGCTCTTTAGTCTTCTTTCTTTTGGACGAGACTTTTGTCCATTTCTGAATGGAGTCCTGCATGTATTGACTTTGTTTGGTGTTTTTTCTGTCATCTGTTCTCACATCAGAAGTATGTGGTTGACGAAAAGTTAGCTTCAGTTCTTCTGCCAAGGCTGGTAAATCTTGCTCTGTTCTGTAAGTAACTGTGCGCCCTTCGTGTGACACGATCAGGCTAAAAGGGAAGCCCCATCTATATTTTATACGGTGTTCCTGTAGTACCTTAGTGATAAACCGAACCTCTTTTCTTCTTTGTATGGTAGCGGGACTGAGATCTAAGTAGATCTGAAGGCTGTGGTCAGCATATTGAATAGTAGGAGTAGAGCGCGTGGCCTGCCAGATGTTTTATTTCTCTGTATAGCGTAAGAACTGTATAATTAGGTCCCTTGGCGGTGCGTTTGGAGGGGGTGGAGGTCTCAGAGCTCTGTGTGCTCTATCCAGCTCTATGTCAGGTATTGCCTGATCCTTGACCAGGAATTTAAACAGGCCTTGAAGGTAGTTAGGTATGTCTGGTTGTGATACAGATTCGGGTATAGAAAAAACAGAGTAAGGGTAGCGCTGATGCAGCTTAGAGGCTAATCATGTGAAATAGATTGTTCAGGTGTTGTAAAAATGCTCTGTAAACTCAGAGCAAATAAATTTGTATAGTGTTGAGAGAAGGTATGTAAAGCGCTAAATGGTGAAAGAACTGGATTAAAATAAGTGTAATTATATTGGAGATAAAAAATAATCCTCTATATGGGACTATATATAAAAGTCTAACATAGCAATGAAGATTTTAATTACAAATAAAATCAAATACATGTGATAAAAGGTGCCGGCACCAATTGCGGGATTAAAAATACATAATGCAGTCAATTATAGTCTAAAATAGAAACATATAATACTTGATATTATATAAGAGACTAAAAGATATAGTTCGTTATTAGATACAATTTATATCGTGACCACAATTTCTAACAAAAAATCTATGTTTCCTAGTTGAGGTCAGTCTCGTGAGCAGGATGTTTAAAATAGCAAACAATTGTTCCCAATTTTATTGATGCTGTTTACCGTATTGGTGTTTCTGATTACCGTCCTCAAATAGTTGGATAGAGTCGTATAGGGAAACAAAACTGTTTGCGGCCGTAGATGAAAAAAACGCTCCGGCGGTGGTGTCCAATACTTTGTGGGTGGCAAGAGTTGTTGCTAGTTAACTGCAATTTCAAAATGCAAAATCCCACTATGTCTGGATAGCCTGTGTGTTGCCGTGGTTGAGTTGCAGGTAAGTCTTGGGGCCGAGGTATTTGCTGGCAGCCGTGATACAACTTTCTGGGCTGTACCTCCAGGTCCTATTACCTGTTCCAGTGTGTGGAATAGCAGGATTGGAAATCCGTTAGATAGGATATGTTGTTAGATAAATATAGTGAGAACTCGGTAGATAGATCCTGGGTGAGGGATTACGCACATGTATACACCACTTGTATTTTAAGACGGCTTTAATGCACCTCACCTACTAAGACCGAGTTCCCCAAATGGATAATAAGTAGATATGAAGTGGATGAGCAAATCTACGCGTTTCAGCCGGGTAGGCCTTTATCAAGATGCTCATCGTGGTGTTGGACAGATTTAAATATCCTCATGTGATTCTTGATAGGTCAGAATTTGACTCCCACAGGGTGTGTTGTATTTGTAAATCATCTGTCTTTTAAACGTTGATTAGTATACAATTTGTGTAACTACTAGGAAACATATACAACACACCCTGTGGGAGTCAAATTCTGACCTATCAAGAATCACATGAGGATATTTAAATCTGTCCAACACCACGATGAGCCCTGATTACCACAGACTTAGCGAATATGAAAAGAAATTTAAACGAGAAATAGCCATGGACGGTGCATTTAGGGCATTCAAACTCACTGAACCTTGGGATAGTGTTTCTGCTTCAGTTTGAGTATTTGCAGCACTCTGAAAAAAAGTACTCGCTGAAGTAGGTAGATGGTTTTGACTTTTAGGTGCCTTGTCTCCCTTGTTTTTAGCTTTAGAGGCCATATCTGGTATATAATTAGGCCAAGATGGAGTGTATAACTATGGAAGAGGGGCAGAAAACTAAATGTGCTGTGTTATAGTTTGTTGGACTTTTAGTGTCTCTTGTCTCCACCCCCTGTTAGTTAGTTGTGATAGCTTCAATTTGTTGGTCTTCCCACCAGGCCGTTATATTAGTAAAGTGGGCTCCCTTTATTTTATTACTCCATATATGTGCTTTATTTCCTTGTCCTTAGCATAAGATACGTGTGGCTGCATTTAAATATTTTGTTATGCAGGTAATTCAAAACATGTGATTACACGCCGTGCCCATCAGCTTTATATCAAGTTTGTCCTTTCCTATGTGTGTCCTGATTCTCATGCTGCCTAGGCCGTAATGGCGTCATATTAAATTCACTTCTCTCCTCTATCAGCGATTAGTGCAGGCTAAAGGAGCGTTTGTCTCTGTTAAAGTATTGCGACTTCCAGTGTCGCCTCAGTCTCTGTTTTAGACTGTTATTGTGTCGAGTCTTACCTCCTGTGTAGCCCCCGGGACCATAAGTCTTAGCCGTTACACTGCAATGGATCCGTTGCAGTTCCTGAGCCGGAGTAAACATTTTCCGGTGTCTTGGGAATGTACATGAGGTCTACACCTCTTACTTGCACTGAGGATCCGAAAATTTTAATTATCACCCTCAGCTATGGGCTGTCAGGAGCTTCACACACCCGCGGCCATTCACCCGCATGGCCAGGCTCCGCCAAGTTTGTATTAATTTTAACTAGGTAGAATAGTTACTAAATAGTTATTAACTATTTACTAACTACCTAGCTAAAATAAATACAAATGTACCTGTAAAATAAAACCTAACCTGTCTTACACTAACACCTAACCTTACACTACAATTAACTAAATTACAAAAAAAAAATTAAAAAAAAATTACACAAAATAAAACATAAATTAACAGATATTTAAACTAATTACACCTAATCTAATAGCCCTATCAAAATAAAAAAAGCCCTCCCCCCAAAATTTAAAAAAAAACCCTAGCCTAAACTAAACTACCAATAGCCCTTAAAAGGGCCTTTTGCGGGGCATTGCCCCAAAGAAATCAGCTCTTTTACCTATAAAAAAAAAATACAAACAACCCCACAACAGTAAAACCCACCACCTACACAACCAACCCCCCAAATAAAACCCAAACTAAAAAAACCTAAGCTCCCCATTGCCCTTAAAAGAGCATTTAGCTCTTTTTCCACCCAAACCCTAATCTAAAAATAAAACCCACCCAATAAACCCTTAAAAAAACTAACACTAACCCCCGAAGATCCACTTACAGTTTTTGAAGACCAAACATCCATCCTCAACTAAGCCGGGAGAAGTCATCCAAGTGGCAAGAAGTCCTCAACAAAGCCGGGAGAAGTCTTCATCCAAGCGCCAAAGTCTTCATCCAGACGGCATCTTCTATCTTCATCCATCCGGTGCAGAACGGCTCCATCTTCAAGACATCCGGCACGGAGCATCCTCTTCAATCGACGTCTTCTTGCAGAATGAAAGTTCCTTTAAATGACGTCATCCAAGATGGCGTCCCTTGAATTCCGATTGGCTGATAGAATTCAGCCAATCGGAATTAAAGGTGAAAATATCCTATTAGCTGATGCAATCAGCCAATAGAATTGAGCTCACATTCTATTGGCTGTTCCAATCAGCCAATAGAATGCAAGCTCAATCCTATTGGCTGATTGGATCAGCCAATAGGATTGAAGCTCAATCCTATTGGCTGATTGGATCAGCCAATAGGATTGAAGCTCAATCCTATTGGCTGATTGGATCAGCCAATAAGATTGAAGCTCAATCCTATTGGCTGATTGGATCAGCCAATAAGATTGAAGCTCAATCCTATTGGCTGATTGGATCAGCCAATAAGATTGAAGCTCAATCCTATTGGCTGATTGGATCAGCCAATAAGATTGAAGCTCAATCCTATTGGCTGATTGGATCATCCAATAAGATTGAAGTTCAATCCTATTGGCTGATTGGATCAGCCAATAAGATTTAAGTTCAATCCTATTGGCTGATTGGATCAGCCAATAGGATTGAAGTTCAATCCTATTGGCTGATTGGATCAGCCAATAGGATTTTTTTCACCTTCAACTTCTTGCCGCTTGGATGAAGACTTCTCCTGGCTTCATTGAGGATGGATGTCGGGTCTTCAACAACTGACTGTAAGTGGATCTTCGGGGGTTAGTGTTAGTTTTTTTTTTTTCTATTTTAAATTTTTATTGAGGAAATATGCATACATGAATAGCAAGTACAAGATAGGAAGACCAGAATGTATTGGTATATGTACAAGTACAGTATATTGCTAAACCAGTCCTCATTTTTGTCCCATATAAGTTTCTAGGTCACTCTTGGACCTATAATTAATCTGCTTCCAAAAGATATTGGGATTATTTAAACTAGATATAGCTATATACAAAAAACATTGTGAGATAAGCAGAAACAAGACAAGATCAGGTCCGAGTCTTCAGGCGTCATCTCATAAATGTAGACAAGTTGCTTCTCGCACAAATAATTTTAATACATGGCAAAAGAGCTTATTAATAAGTAAAAAAAAAAAAAAAAAAAAAAGAAGTGTACAAGGGTATTCCTTTCCCTATCATAGTGTGTGCTCTTATAAGTTCTGGCAGGTCAGTTGCTGCAATGCTATTAAAATAACAGTGTCATACAATGTGCAATCTGGGGGATGTGAGGTATGACACCCCTGAGGGTGGTTATGACTACTTAGGGTTAACATACCTAGATACCACGGACAGCATAAGGCGTAAGGTTGTGTATAAACCGATATGTAGCATTGCATTACTTTTTAAATGTATAAGCAGCTACTGCCCAAGCAAGTGCCGTGCATTAAAGTACTGTTTATGAGGTGCGAAGCATAAATAAGTATCACCAATGTCAGTCTTGCACTCCCAAATATTATGTTAGTGTCCAGGAAATAAGCATATGCTATGAATGGAGTATTTGCTAACAGAGTGTGTTACAGAGATACCGAGGATATGGTAGTAACCGTCTTTTGCCAGATATACATATAATAAATAACATTTTGGAGTGCTTATTATATACTTATGGAAACATAGCATAACGTTTTAAACCAACAAAAAGTTTCTTGGGAACATTAACGATAGATCCATTGAACAGGGAGACACACAGACAGTTTTAATATGAGCCTTTTTACTGTTCGTCAGCCCCCTGAGTCAAATTGCAGCCAGAGCAGCATCCCTTTGTGATTACCCAGATTGCATGTCCCCAGAATAATGCAATCTTTCCCATACACGGCTTTTACTTCTAAGTGCAAGGAGGGACATGAGTACTCAAGTTCAATCCCCCCGGTCTCAGGATCAAAGGTAGGATTCCCACAGGCTAATAACTGGTGTAAATTACCCGTTGCGAGACACTTCTGATTAGGCTTAGTATGTATATGTGTCCCGGTGTCACCAAATGCCGCCAATACTTGTACAAGGGGAGTCTTTGGCGTCAACATTACCTCGTTAGTGTCAATGACAGAGTCTATCTGTGTATCTGGACCGGACAAAGCCAACCCCTCGACATCTGGAGGGGTAAGTATGCACACTCCAGACAGCCCAAGAGTGTATGTTATTCTTGCAGCCGCGCCAGGGCCCTTTTGCGAGGGTCGCAAGCCGGAGCTATTCAGGGCTGCCTCCTTGCTGCTTGGAATAAGCCTAACGGCCTGTGCTGTTGCGGGAGGTTCCCTTGTCTGTGGCTGTATCAGAGGATTTTCTACGGGCTGAGGAGCAATCTCTGTCGTTATCTCTCTCCTGACGCCATCTTTGTTCGAATGTGGTATAGAGGTCTGTGTTGGTTCTTCCATGGGTATGTTGTTTATCGGTGGTAGGGTGCTCTGAGCACAGTCTAATGGGAGTGATCGATGATAGATTCTAAGGAGCAGATTCTCCAATTTAGCAAAACGCTGATCTAGCTCCTGCTCCAGGCTCATCTCCCATGCGGTCGCCATCTTGAAAGCAATCTTGTGTGCGGTAACTTAGGGACCCGATCCCTTGCAAAGTTGTTGTCTGTGAATTATTTTTTCTGCTTAGCGATGTTTTAGAGAACAGTAAGGCAGAAACCTGCTGCCAGCACTGGTAACCCGGAGGAGCCCCGGGGGGGGAGTCGCTAGTCGTCCGATCTGTGGCTCTTGGATCATGTAAACAGCTATCGAAGATAGAAATATAGCCACCGTACGAATGGCAACCATAAATCACTAAGATATAAGTATATTTTAGCTGTTAAGGTCTCTAAAATCGGTGGATTGAAGAGGTTTCTTCTAGAGCCTGCAGTAGATACGTCCTATCCAGTACGTGGTTCGGACACGCCCCCAGTGTTAGGTTTTTTTAAGGGTTTATTGGGTGGGTTTTATTTTTAGATTAGGGTTTGGGTGGAAAAAGAGCTAAATGCCCTTTTAAGGACAATGCCCATACAAATGCCCTTTTCAGGGCAATGGGGAGCTTAGTTTTTTTTAGTTAGGTTTGGGGGGGTTGGTTGTGTGGGTGGTGGGTTATACTGTTGGGGGGTTGTTTGTATTTTTTTTACAGGTAAAAGAGCTGATTTCTTTGGGGCAATGCCCCGGAAAAGGCTGGTGTAATTTAGTGTTTGTTTGTTTTTGTAATTTAGTTAATTGTATTTATTTTATGTAATTTATTTAATTGTAGTGTAAGGTTAGGTGTTAGTGTAACTCAGGTTAGGTTTTGTTTTACAGGTAAATTTGTATTTATTTTAGCTAGGTAGTTAGTAAATAGTTAATAACTATTTACTAACTATTCTAGCTAGTTAAAATAAATACAAACTTAGCTGGGAAATAAAAATAAAACCTAAGATAGCTACAATGTAACTATTAGTTATAATGTAGCTATCTTAGGGTTTATTTTACAGGTATTTAGTTTTAAATAGGAATTATTTAGTTATTAATAGTAGATTTATTTTAATTACATTAAAGTTAGGGGATGTTAGGGTTAGGGGTTAATAACTTTAGTATAGTGGCTGCGACATTGGGGGTGGCAGATTAAGGGTTAATAAGTGTAGGTAGGTGGCGGCGACACTGGGGTGGCAGATTAGGGGTTAATAAGTGTAATGTAGGTGGCGGCAACATTGGGGGCGGAAGATTAGGGTTTAATAATTGTAATGTAGGTGTCAGCGCTGTCGGGGTGGCAGATTAGGGGTTAATAAGTGTAATGTAGGTGTCAGCAATGTCGGGTGCAGCAGATTAGGGGTGTTTAGACTTGGGGTTTATGTTAGGTGTAAACATAAATTTTTATTTCCCCATAGGAATCAATGGGGCTGCGTTATGGACCTTTACGCTGCTTTATTGCAGGTGTTAGGCTTTTTTTCAGCCGGCTCTCCCCATTGATGTCTATGGGGAAATCATGCACAAGCACGTAAAACCAGCTCACCGCAGCGCTGGTATTGGAGTGCGGTATGGAGCTCAATTTTGCTTTACACTGCAATATTGCCTGCTAACGCCGGGTTTATGAAAACCTGTAATACCAGCGCTGTAGGTTAGTGAGCGGTGACAATAACTTGCAAGTTAGTACCGCGCCGCTCATAACGCAAAACTCGTAATCTAGCCGAAAGTTATTTACCCCTAATCCGCCAATCCCCCACAATGCAAAGTACCTAATTACACTATTAACCCCTAAACCACCACACCCCACAAGGCAAAGTACCTATTAACACCATTAACCGCTAAACCGCCACAACACAAACTACCTATTAACACTATTAACCCCTAAACCTCCCTCCACAACACAAACTACCTATTAACACTATTAACCCCTAATCCTGCATTGTGGGGGGTTGGCAGTTTAGGGGTTAATAGGTTAATTAGGTAGTTTGCGCTGTGGGGGTTTGGCGGTTTAGGTGTTAATAGGTTAATTAGGTCGTTTGCGTTGTTGGTGGTTGGCGGTTTAGAGGTTAATAGGTTAATTAGGTAGCTTGTGTTGTTGGGGTTGGCAGTTTAGAGGTTAATAGGTTTATATAGTGTTTTGCGTTGTGGGGGGTGGCGGGTTAGGGGTTAATACATTTTTATTAGAGATTGCGATGTGGGGGGTGGCGGATTAGGGGTTAATATGTTTATTAGGTAGTTTTCGATGAGGGGGGATGGCGGATTAGGGGGTTGGAATGGTGTTTTGACGTGTCGATTTAATTTTGTGGGCCCGGTTTATTTATTTAAGTGCAAATTCAACTTGTATATTTTTTTTTTTTGTTCCACACATTTCTGGACCTTGCCAGTTTATCCGACTTACGGCAGTATATCATCTTCAGGCGCCGTTTATGTGATTCACTTGATGTGCGAGGTGAACTTACTTTTTATTATCCACGCATACTAAAAAAGAAAAGCTTGCGAATATTGTGGCACAAACGGTTACTTGTTAGGATTTTGCGCCATAACCATACAATATATGCACAACAAAAAAAGTCTTTTATAAAAAGCTCTTTATTCTTTTATATCCATGATAGAGAGAATGTTTTATCCAGGAGTAAAGCACAATTTTCAAATTTTAGGCAAATAATAAATAGTATCCTTAAAGGGACATGAAACCCCAAATTTTTCTTTCATGATTCAGATAGAGAACACAATTTTAAACAACTTTTCAATTTACTTCTATTATCTTATCTAATTAACTTCATTCTCTTGGTATCCTTTGTTGAAGAAGAATGCACTACTGGGAGCTAATTAACACATTGGGTGAGCCAATAACATGAAGCATATATGTGCAGCCACCAATCAGCAGCTCCAGAGCCTACCTAGGTATCCTTTTCAAAAAAGTATATGAAGAGAAAAAGAAAATTAGATAATAGAAATAAATTGGAAAGTTGTTTCTAATCACAAAGCTCTATCTAAATGATGAAAGAAAAAATGAAAGAAAAAATGAAAGAAAAAATGAAAGAAAAAATTTGGGTTCAATGTCCCTTTAATTCTTATATTTATGCACTTTTTATTGCACACCACAAATCGCTGGTAATATTCTCCCACCCAGAGAGCTGTTAGATGTCTTCACTGGCTATTTTCAAGCCTAGCAGGATTAATCTGTAACCAGATTGCTGTCTGAGGAACTTATGACCTAGCCATGTATGGAGTATGCTGATAACCATGAAAAAAACAGTTACTGGTTTTTACTCATGGTTTCCTTGCGCATTTTCTCTCCAAATAATCACTATTTGATCATTATGGAAATTCAGAAACAAATTACAACATGCAGGATATTTTCTGCCAGACCATGTACTCTGCGGATGTCAGAATAAGGCATGCAGTTCAAAAAATTCGTAATTTGCCTTTGCTTGGAGGGGAATCCTCTCTTGATATACAGGAGATTCAGTGTGAGTGTATGCTTGTAAATTGCTCAATATGGCTGTCACCACTTTTGAGGACCAGTTTGCCTGCGGTTTCACCACTGTCAAGGGGAGAGCACTAAAAAACGCTCAGTAACGGGTTTCACTGCAGACACACGCCAACCTACATCACCATGCATCCGCTGCTCAACCGGAAATCCAAAAAAAACATAATTTATGTAAGAACTTACCTGATAAATTCATTTCTTTCATATTAGCAAGAGTCCATGAGCTAGTGACGTATGGGATATACATTCCTACCAGGAGGGGCAAAGTTTCCCAAACCTCAAAATGCCTATAAATACACCCCTCACCACACCCACAAATCAGTTTAACGAATAGCCAAGAAGTGGGGTGATAAGAAAAAAGTGCGAAAGCATAAAAAATAAGGAATTGGAATAATTGTGCTTTATACAAAAAAATCATAACCACCACAAAAAAGGGTGGGCCTCATGGACTCTTGCTAATATGAAAGAAATGAATTTATCAGGTAAGTTCTTACATAAATTATGTTTTCTTTCATGTAATTAGCAAGAGTCCATGAGCTAGTGACATATGGGATAATGACTACCCAAGATGTGGATCTTTCCACGCAAGAGTCACTAGAGAGGGAGGGATAAAATAAAGACAGCCAATTCCGCTGAAAAATAATCCACACCCAAAATAAAGATTAAATGAAAAAACTGAAATTATAAGCAGAAGATTCAAACTGAAACAGCTGCCTGAAGTACTTTTCTACCAAAAACAGCTTCAGAAGAAGAAAACACATCAAAATGGTAGAATTTAGTAAAAGTATGCAAAGAAGACCAAGTTGCTGCTTTGCAAATCTGATCAACCGAAGCATCATTCCTAAACGCCCAGGAAGTAGAAACTGACCTAGTAGAATGAGCTGTAATCCTTTGAGGCGGATTTTTACCCGACTCGACATAAGCATGATGAATTAAAGATTTCAACCAAGATGCCAAAGAAATGGCAGAGACCTTCTGACCTTTCCTAGAACCAGAAAAGATAACAAATAGACTAGAAGTCTTTCGGAAATTCTTAGTAGCTTCAACATAATATTTCAAAGCTCTAACTACATCCAAAGAATGCAATGATCTCTCCTTAGAATTCTTAGGATTAGGACACAATGAAGGAACCACAATTTCTCTACTAATGTTGTTAGAATTCACAACCTTAGGTAAAAATTTAAAAGAAGTTCGCAACACCGCCTTATCCTGATGAAAAATCAGAAAGGAGACTCACAAGAAAGAGCAGATAATTCAGAAACTCGTCTGGCAGAAGAGATGGCCAAAAGGAACAAAACTTTCCAAGAAAGTAATTTTATGTCCAATGAATGCATAGGTTCAAACGGAGGAGCTTGAAGAGCCCCCAGAACCAAATTCAAACTCCAAGGAGGAGAAATTGACTAATGACAGGTTTTATACGAACCAAAGCTTGTACAAAACAATGAATATCAGGAAGATTAGCAATCTTTCTGTGAAAAAGAACAGAAAGAGCATAGATTTGTCCTTTCAAGGAACTTGCAGACAAACCTTTATCCAAACCATCCTGAAGAAACTGTAAAATTCTCGGAATTCTAAAAGAATGCCAGGAAAAATGATGAGAAAGACACCAAGAAATACAAGTCTTCCAGACTCTATAATATATCTCCCTAGATACAGATTTATGAGCCTGTAACATAGTATTAATCACAGAGTCAGAGAAACCTCTTTGACTGAGAATCAAGCGTTCAATCTCCATACCTTTAAATTAAAGGATTTGAGATCCTGATGGAAAAAAAGGACCTTGAGACAGAAGGTCTGGTCTTAACGGAAGAGTCCACGGTTGGCAAGAGGCCATCCGGACAGGATCCGCATACCAAAAACCTGAGAGGCCATGCTGGAGCCACCAGCAGAACAAATGAGCATTCCTTCAGAATCTTGGAGATTACTCTTGGAAGAAGAACTAGAGGCGGAAAGATATAGGCAGGATGATACTTCCAAGGAAGTGAAAACGCATCCACTGCTTCTGCTTGAGGATCCCTGGATCTGGACAGATACCTGGGAGGTTTCTTGTTTAGATGAGAAGCCATCAGATCTATTTCTGGAAGACCCCATATTTGAACAATCTGAAGAAATACCTCTGGGAGAAGAGACCATTCGCCCGGATGAAACGTGTGGCGACTGAGATAATCCGCTTCCCAATTGTCTATACCTGGGATATGAACCGACAGAAACTAGACAGGAGCTGGATTCCGAGCTAAGTGGGGGGAGGGGAGCGCTCTGGTGTGAGCTGTGAGTAGGATTGTGGTTAGATGTGTTTTATGTGAGCCAATCTTTGATTGGTGTTAGTGGTGAATAAAATAAAATAATAATATAGTGAATAACTAAATCAAAATAATATATAACCAATCTTTGATTGGGATATATTTCTAATATATCTAGTGAAGTGTGAGATAGTTATCTCAAATAGTATAACCAATCTTTGATTGGGATATATTTTCTAAAATATCTAATATATCTAGTGAAGTGTGAGATAGTTATCTCAAATAGTGTATGAGACTATTATCTCGAATGTTAACAATGAGTGTCACTCTAGACTATATAACTAGGTGGGTAAAATAAATTCAGTGCCCTTCTTGGGGGTATTAAAAACACATTAATATAAATTGGAAATGAGACGATATATTCAGATAAGTGTTCATATAATTTTACTAAGCAATATTTAAAAGATAATTTGTTTATACATTAACTTATTGATAACCATATAAAAGTGTAATCATAAAATACAAAATGCTAAATAGCAGTTACGTTATACTCGCCTAATATTTCTTATAGGTCAGCGACTCTAAAATACTAAGAATGACTTATCTCCTAACACTCATTAATGTTAGCAATGGTGCTGGTGATTGTATTGTGTATACAATCGCTATAGATGTGCAGCTTGTAGGATAATACACATTGATGTCAATACAGAGACAATTTCTTAAAAGATATATATATATATATTCCTTGACTGATATATGTGGAAAACAGATGTAAATGCACATCAGATATAAATGTACATCAAATCCAATGGCGATTGTAAATGTTAGCGTTAATGGTAACAGTGTTAATGATCCTGTTTAAAAACCTATAGTTGAATATGTATAGGTATACGTTGGTCGTCAAATGACAGTTCTGTGAATAATATGATGTATGAGTTGTGGCCACAACTATTTGTATTTATCCAAGGGTGTTTGTCCCTGTTAAAAATGCTCTCTGTTCAGAGCGTTTGTTTATAATGTAAAATGTCACTGTTAAAAAAGGCTCAAAATCTGAGCATGTGAGTCAAACGGCGTGAAGCGGTGCTCCCCCTTGCCGTACTACTGATTTCCCTTACCTCCTCTTCAATATTGTCGGTGTTCGGAAGGTTACCTGGCAGGTTTCTGCTGCGGGTTTGTTGATTCTTTTTCTTTTCGGCGTCTCGCCGTTTTGTATTTCCCGGCAGTCCCTTCTTACCCTGACGTATGTAGGCTTTACGTATGGTCCTCAGAGGTCCAATCAAGTAGTCGGGTCGTGGGGGGAGTGGTTCTTGGACGAATTCCTCGTGTTTGCTAGAGCCTTTTCTTCCTTGTCACACTGGTTGGTCAGATCTACGTGTTTCAGCGCTATATCGCGCCTTTATCAAGACAGAAACTAGACAGGAGCTGGATTCCGCCCATACCAGAATTTGAGATACTTCTTTCATAGCCAGAGGACTGTGAGTCCCTCCTTGATGATTGATGTATGCCACAGTTGTGACATTGTCTGTCTGAAAACAAATGAACGATTCTCTCTTTAGAAGAGGCCAAGACTGAAGAGCTCTGAAAATTGCACGGAGTTCCAAAATATTGATCGGTAATCTCACCTCCTGAGATTCCCAAACCCCTGTGCTGTCAGAGACCCCCACACAGCTCCCCAACCTGTAGGACTTGCATCTGTTGAAACTACAGTCCAGGTCGGAAGAACAAAAGAAGCCCCCTGAACTAAACGATGGTGATCTATCCACCACGTCAGAGAGTGTCGTACAATCGGTTTTAAAGATATTAATTGAGATATCTTTGTGTAATCCCTGCACCACTGGTTCAGCATACAGAGCTGAAGAGGCCGCATGTGAAAACGAGCAAAGGGGATCGCGTCCGATGCCGCAGTCATAAGACCTAGAATTTCCATGCATAAGGCTACCGAAGGGAAAGATTGTGACTGAAGGTTTCGACAAGCTGATATCAACTTTAGATGTCTCATGTCTATCAAAGATAGAGTCATGGATACTGAATCTATCTGAAAACCTAAAAAGGTTACCTAAGTCTGAGGAATCAATGAACTTTTTGGTAAATTGATCCTCCAACCATGATGTTGAAGAAACAACACAAGTCGATTCGAATGAGATTCTGCTAAATATGAAAACTGAGCAAGTACCAAGATATCGTCCAAATAAGGAATACCACAATACCCTGTTCTCTGATTACAGACAGAAGGGCACCGAGAACCTTCGTAAAAAAATTCTTGGAGCTGTAGCTAGGCCAAACGGCAGAGCCACAAACTGGTAATGCTTGTCTAGGAAAGAGAATCTCAGAAACTGATAGTGATCTGGATGAATCGGAATATGCAGATATGCATCCTGTAAATCTATAGTAGACATATAATGCCCTTGTTGAACAAAAGGCAGGATAGTCCTTACAGTTACCATTTTGAATGTTGGTATCCTTACATAACGATTCAATATTTTTAGATCCAGAACTGGTCTGAAGGAATTTTCCTTCTTTGGTACAATGAAGAGATTTGAATAAAACCCCAGTCCCTGTTCCAGAACTGGAACTGGCAAAATTACTCCAGTCAACTCTAGATCTGAAACACATTTCAGAAATGCTTGAGCCTTCGCTGGGTTTACTGGGACACGGGAAAGAAAAAATCTCTTTGCAGGAGGCCTTATCTTGAAGCCAATTCTGTACCCTTTTGAAACAATGTTCTGAATCCAAAGATTGTGAACGGAATTGATCCACATTTCTTAGAAAAAACGCTCCCTACCAGCTGAGCTGGAATGAGGGCCGCACCTTCATGTGGACTTAGGAGCTGGCTTTGATTTTCTAAAAGGCTTGGATTTATTCCAGACTGGAGATGGTTTCCAAACTGATACCGCTCCTGAGGATGAAGGATCAGGTTTTTGTTCCTTGTTGTGTTGTGACAAAAGGAACGAAAACGATCATTACCCTGGAAAGAAAGGGAAAGCAGAGTAGACTTAGAAGACATAACAGCATTCCAAGTCTTAAGCCATAAAGCTCTTCTAGCTAAAATAGCTAGAGACATATACCTGACATCAACTCTAATGATATCAAAGATGGCATTACAAATAAAATTATTAGCATGTTGAAGAATAAAAATGCTATGAGAATTATGATCTGTTACTTGTTGCGCTAAAGCTTCTAACCAAAAGATGAAGCTGCAGCAACATCCGCTAAAGATATAGCAGGTCTAAGAAGATTACCTGAACACAAGTAAGCTTTTCTTAGAAAGGATTCAATTTTCCTATCTAAAGGATCCTTAAGGAAGTACCATCTGCCGTAGGAATAGTACGCTTAACAAGAGTAGAGACAGCCCCATCAACTTTAGGGATTTTGTCCCAAAACTCTAATCTGTCAGATGGCACAGGATATAATTGCTTAAAACGTTTAGAAGGAGTAAATGAATTACCCAAATTATTCCATTCCCTGGAAATTACTTCAGAAATAGCACTAGGGACAGGAAAAACTTCTGGAATAACTACAGGAGATTTAAAAACCTTATCTAAACGTTTAGATTTAGTATCAAGAGGACCAGAATCCTCAATTTCTAATGCAATTAGGACTTCTTTAAGTAAAGAACGAATAAATTTCATTTTAAATAAATATGAAGATTTATCAGCATCAACCTCTGAGACAGAATCCTCTGAACCAGAAGAACCATTATCAGAATCAGAATGATGATGTTCATTTAAAAATTCATCTGAAAAATGAGAAGTTTTAAAAGACTTTTTACATTTACTAGAAGGAGGAATAACAGACATAGACTTCTTAATGGATTTAAAAACAAAATCTCTTATGTTATCAGGAACACTCTGAGTGTTACATTACAGCAACAGGTAATGTAACAGTACTTAAAGGAAATATTATCTGCATAAACAGTTTGTCATGACAAAACAGTACAAATAACAGCTGGAGGAACAGATACCATAAGTTTACAGTAGATACACTTAGCTTTGGTAGCTCCAGCCCCAGGCAGGGATATTCCAGAAGTATCTTCTGACTCAGCTTCAACGTGGGACATCTTGCAATATGTAATAGAAAAAACAACATATAAAGCAAAATTGATCAAATTCCTTAAATGACAGTTTCAGGAATGGGAAAAAAATGCCAGTGAATAAGCTTCTAGCAACCAGAAGCAAAAAATCAATGAGACTTAAATAATGTGGAGACAAAAGTGACACCCATATTTTTTCGCGCCAAAAAAGACGCCCACATTATTTGGCGCCAAAAATGACGCCACATCCGGAACGCCGACACTTTTGGCGCAAAAATGACGCAACTTCCGGCGACACGTATGACGCCGGAAACAGAAAATAATTTTTGCGCCAAAAAAGTCAGCGCCAAGAATGACGCAATAAAATGAAGCATTTTCAGCCCCCGCGAGCCTAACAGCCCACAGGGAAAGTCAAATTTTTAAGGTAAGAAAAAAATGAATTATTCATATGCATTATCCCAAATATGAAACAGACTGTCTGAAATAAGGAATGTTGAACATCCTGAGTCAAGGCAAATAAATGTTTGAATACATATATTTAGAACTTTATATAAAAAGTGTCCAACCATAGCTTAGAGTGTCACAGAAAATAAGACTTACTTACCCCAGGACACTCATCTACATGTAGTAGAAAGCCAAACCAGTACTGAAACGAGAATCAGTAGAGGAAATGGTATATATAAGAGTATATTGTCGATCTGAAAAAGGAGGTAAGAGATGAATCTCTACGACCGATAACAGAGAACCTATGAAATAGACCCCGTAGAAGGAGATCACTGCATTCAAATAGGCAATACTCTCCTCACATCCCTCTGACAAAGTTTGTAAAACTGATTTGTGGGTGTGGTGAGGGGTGTATTTATAGGCATTTTGAGGTTTGGGAAACTTTGCCCCTCCTGGTAGGAATGTATATCCCATACGTCACTAGCTCATGGACTCTTGCTAATTACATGAAAGAAAAACCTTTTTAATGTCAAGTACAAAACATGTGGTTCCATACTGCACAACACTTCAGTTATTTATTGTTCAAATCTTTATGTTTCAGATAAATGGCTATACTTCCAGATAGGCATTGATTTAAATTATTGTTACACAGGGAACTGTTTTACAAATCATACACTATCAGTGGCCAATGGCATCTTTACATAGTATGGTATAGAAGGCACTGGAGTTTTATTGGTTATGTAGACTGACAGATGAAGTTAGCATCACACTGCTCATATTAGTGCACTGAAGTAAAAAGGAGGAATAATTAGTAAGAATGGTTTTCTTGAATCTGAAAGGACTTGCAAGAATAGACGTTGCTTATATTTTAGCAGGACTTGTTGATAAGCCAAACCAACCATTAAATTGTCTGCCTGCCTGTCTGCCTGGTGTGGTAGCAGAAACTTGCTTCATTATGGACCATTACTTCACCATCTGGTCTATCTTACAATTCTAGACACAAACAATGAGGAACTTGAGTTGCTACAGAAATCTAATTCTGCATTTTTGGGAAACATAAATACACCCACACATAGTCCTCTGTAGAATATTGCTGGGGTTCAGTGAATGTCACATACCTTAAATATAAAAGCCTTGCTGAAAGCCTCCCAAGAAACAAATCCATGCTCCATCAACTCAACAATTGCCTTGAGTGCGTAGGACATCACCTCTCCCATCCTACAAGAATAAAACAGCTGAGAGAGAGAAAGCAAACGAATAGCAGAGGTTGCCATAAAAGTCAGGTGACAGACTCACAACCTCCATTCAATGAGAGCTTACCTAGGTAGGCTCAGAAGTGTGCATGTTTTGCGTACTATATGGCAGCAGTGTTTGCACTAATGTTTGTAACAAAGTGATACAAAACGTGCACACTCCTATGCCTACCTGGTATGTCATCAAGAGTAGCTTCATTTCACCAGAGAATGACAAAAAAAGACATACATTTGATAAAAGAAGTAAACTTTAAAGTAAAAAAAAAAAACATTGCAAGCTTTATCTGAATCTTCAAATTATAATTTTAACTTCTATGTCCCTTTAAAGGGACATTCCAGCCATAATTGGAATCCACATGAATGCATTTCAGTTTTGAATATAAGCATTTTTATAATATACCTGCATTAGCAAAATTGCTTCTAGTAAAAGTTATAGCTATTTCAAAAGTGTATTTAAGTATGCACCATGGCGTGCACCAGCATTTTGAACATAGCACTTGTTCAGAGAGCCTAAGGTGCTTGTACCATCCAGTAAAGACTCAATTTATTATTTGCTGACATGATACAAGCCCCACTAATGCTCTGAGCAACTGCAGTATTTAAAATAATAGTGCACCAAGAATATCTTGTTATGCTTCACATGCACGTGCAGAGAAAAATGCTAACACTAAAACAGTGATAACTTTTACTAGAAGCATTTTTGCTAATACATGTATATTGCAAATATGTTTCTAGTAAGAGATGTAATTCAACTATGTGCATTTATATTTTGACTGGAATGTCCCTTTAAGTCTCTTCTCAGACATCCTACGTCTTCATATAATCTGATGGACTTTCTAAAATATACAGTTAAATTCATATATCAAAGCATTTCCACTGTGTCTTCACCCAACTGCCTAGGTGCTCAGCATTCTTCTTCTTCAAACACGTCTTAGTCACATTAGTTTTCAAAATGTCATCCTGTGCCCCTTTTGTCTCTTGCATCCAAATCTGTAGATGTTCCTTAAAAGTATGTAAAACGCAAAGTTTTCTTCTGTGCCAATTTAAAAAAAAAAATATTTTCATGTGGTAATTGTCCCTGTCTCAGGACTCGGTTGTACATTATCATGCACTCCTGTGAGTTTCATCCTAAATTATAACTGATTTTACTTATGCCTTTTATGCAAAAAAATATTTTAACTGCTGCTACTTCATATACTTGATAAAAAAAAACATTAAGTAATATACTGTATCCCTTTAAATGTATAATTCCCCTGTTTCCATTTCCTCTCCAGAGTCACAATATATTATCACATAAGTGCAACTCACTGAGAACAAATAATTAGGTTGTTAGAGCGCTGAAAAAAAATCTAAACATGCTTCATTGTGTCTGTTTGCATGTGGTTTACCAACATGTATAAGTATTTATCACTGGAACATAGTTACAACGTTCCCTACTGCTAACTAAATTTAAAGCGTTTTCAAACAGGGCCTCCGTAGCGACTAAGTTTTGTTTGTGTTAAAATGCCCCGTTAGTTTAGCTTATTTTACCTTATTAAAGGGACACTCAAGTCAAAAACAAAATGTATGCTTACCAGATAAATTCCTTTCTTTCCTGGCAGGGAGAGTCCACAACTTAATTCCTTACTGTTGGGAAATACAACACGTGGCCACCAGGAGGAGGCAAAGACACCCCAGCCAAAGGCTTAAATATCCCTCCCACTTCCCCTATCCCCCCACTCATTTGGCTGAAGGAACAAGGAAAAGTAGGAGAACAAAGAATAACCTATGGGCGGGGTTGTGAACTCTCCCTGCCAGGAAAGAAAGGAATTTATCTGGTAAGCATAAATTTTGTTTTCTTTCCATAAGGCAGGGAGAGTCCACAACTTCATTCCTTACTGTTGGGAAAACAATACCCAAGCTCCAGAGGACACTGACGGAATAACGGGAGGAAACAGATAAAGAGTCGGACCCTAATCTGAGGGCACCACAGCCTGCAAAACCTTTCTCCCGAAAACTTGTAAAATTTAGAAAACATATGTAAGGAGGACCAGGTAGCTGTCTTACAAATCTGATCCATTAAGGCTTCGTTCTTAAAAGCCCAGGAAGAAGCTACTGCTCTAGTGGAATGAGCTGTAATCCTCTCAGGAGGCTATTGCCCCGCTGTCTCATAAGCTAGGCGGATGGCACTCCTCAAACTGAAAGACAGGGAAGACATAGTGGCCTTCTGACCCCTACGTTTACCTGCAAAGATGACAAACAAAGATGAAGATTGTCTGAACTCCTTAGTAGCCTGAAGGTAAAATTTCAAGGCATGAACCACATCACGTTCCTTCAACGAGGAAGGATTTGGACACAAAGGAAGGAACAACAATCTCTTAATTAATGTTCTGATATGACACCACCTTAGGAAGGAAACCTAACTTACGGCTAGATTTAGAGTTTGGCGTTAGCCGTCAAAACCAGCGTTAGAGGCTCCTAACGCTGGTTTTGGGCTACCGCTGGTATTTAGAGTCAGTCAGGAAAGGGTCTAACGCTCACTTTGCAGCTGCGACTTTTCCATACCGCAGATCCCCTTACGTCAATTGCGTATCCTATCTTTTCAATGGGATCTTTCTAACGCTGGTATTTAGAGTCGTGGCTGAAGTGAGCGTTAGAAATCTAACGAAAAAAAAACTCCAGCCGCAGAAAAAAGTCAGTAGTTAAGAGCTTTCTGGGCTAACGCCGGTTTATAAAGCTCCTAACTACTGTGCTCTAAAGTACACTAACACCCATAAACTACCTATGTACCCCTAAACCGAGGTCCCCCCACATCGCCGTCACTCGATTAAATTTTTTTAACCCCTAATCTGCCGACCGCACAACGCCACCACCTATGTTATCCCTATGTACCCCTAATCTGCTGCCCCTAATACCGCCGACACCTACATAATATTTATTAACCCCTAATCTGCCGCCCCCGCTATCGCTGACACCTGCATATTTTTTTTAACCCCTAATCTGCCGCTCCGTACAGCGCCGCAACCTACATTATACCTACATTATACCTATGTACCCCTAATCTGCTGCCCCTAACACCGCCGACCCCTATATTATATTTATTAACCCCTAATCTGCCGCCCCCAAAGTCGCCTCCACCTACCTACAATTTTTAACCCCTAATCTGCCGACCGGACCACACCGCTACTATAATAAATGTATTAACCCCTAAAGCTAAGTCTAACCCTAACACCCCCCTAACTTAAATATAATTTTAATCTAACGAAATAAATTAACTTATTAAATAAATTATTCCTATTTAAAGCTAAATACTTACCTGTAAAATAAATCCTAATATAGCTACAATATAAATTATATTGTAGCTATTTTAGGATTAATATTTATTTTACAGGCAACTTTGTAATTATTTTAACGAGGTACAATAGCTATTAAATAGTTAATAACTATTTAATAGTTACCTAGTTAAAATAATTACAAAATTACCCGTAAAATAAATCCTAACCTAAATTACAATTAAACCTAACACTACACTATCAATAAATAAATTAAATAAAATACCTACAATTATCTACAATTAAACCTAACACTACACTATCAATAAATAAATTAAATAAAATACCTACAATTACCTACAATTAAACCTAACACTACACTATCAATAAATTAATTAAATACAATACCTACAAATAAAAACAATGAAATAAACTAACTAAAGTACAAAAAATAAAAAAGAACTAAGTTACAAAAAAATAAAAAAATATTTACAAACATTAGAAAAATATTACAACAATTTTAAACTAATTACACCTACTCTAAGCCCCCTAATAAAATAACAAAGACCCCCAAAATAAAAAAAATGCCCTACCCTATTCTAAAATTAAAATAGAAAAGCTCTTTTACCTTACCAGCCCTGAAAAGGGCCCTTTGCGGGGCATGCCCTAAAGAATTCAGCTCTTTTGCCTGTAAAAAAACCCATACAATACCCCCCACAACATTACAACCCACATACCCCTAATCTAACCCAAACCCCCCTTAAATAAACCTAACACTAAGCTCCTGAGGATCTACCTTGTCTTCACTATGCCAGGTATCACCGATCGCTCCAGGCTCCGAAGTCTTCATCCAAGCCCAAGCAGGGGCTGGCGATCCATCATCCGGCTGAAGTCTTCTATCAAGCGACGGCTGAAGAGGTCCAGAAGAGGCTCCAAAGTCTTTATGCTATCCGGGCAGAAGAGTAGATCCGGACCGGCAACCATCTTCTTCAAAGCGGTGACAAGCGGCTCCATGTTGAAGACCTCCGGCGCGGATCCATCCTCTTCTTGCGACGTCCTAAGTCCGAATGAAGGGTCCTTTAAATGACGTCATCCAAGATGGCGTCCCTCAAATTCCGATTGGCTGATAGGATTCTATCAGCCAATCGGAATTAAGGTAGGAAAATTCTGATTGGCTGATGGAATCAGCCAATTAGAATCAAGTGCAATCCGATTGGCTGATCCGATCAGCCAATCAGATTGAGCTTGCATTCTATTGGCTGATCGGAACAGCCAATAGAATGCGAGCTCAATCTGATTGGCTGATCGGATCAGCTAATCGGAATGAACTTGATTCTGATTGGCTGATTCCATCAGCCAATCAGAATTTTCCTACCTTAATTCCGATTGGCTGATAGAATCCTATCAGCCAATCGGAATTCGAGGGACAGTGAAGGGTAAATAGGAGCGCCTGGGGCTTAGGTATAATCAGGAATCACACTTTCAATTAAAAATATAAAGCAGTTTATTACAACATACCCGAATAAAAACAGAAAAAGTTAGAAATAATAGAATAGATTCAACCTTCTAGTGGTTGAACTAAGTTACTAGGACCCTTATTTAAGGGTCTTTGCGTAAATGTATCAGTATTAAAAATCAAAATTGTTGGTATAAAATTATTGCATATGCTCTATAACATGTTCAAATATGTGATGATAAAAGTCCAATTTTTGTGATATTATTAATCTTGAAAAAGGCCCCGCGGCAGGGCCGAAACGCGTAGAGATTGTGAGGCTTCATCAATACCAGGACATTTTGGCATTTTGGGGTAAGTTTAATAACCATTAGACTTTACCCTATAGGCCCTTTATGTGAGGATCTTTTCTGTTTCTGATTTCAGGTCCATGCTGTACGGACTAGGACTCTGGACCAGGACAGCCTTTTATTATTGTTTTTATCTATTTCCACCAGTCTTCAAATATTACGGACTATCACAAAAATTGGACTTTTATCATCACATATTTGAACATGTTATAGAGCATATGCAATAATTTTATACCAACAATTTTGATTTTTAATTGTTTCTAGTGTTGATAATAATATTGTTATCCGACTGTTTTATATATCTGATCAAAGTTATCTTAACTGATGGCATTGTCATTGTATATTAAGTAAGATCATCTTCTCAATCAGAACTAGTATGGCTGATTAGAGATCTGATTAAATCTCTGTTTAAATTACTATTGTCACTATCATCACACATCACCATTGTCACTATCACCAATTTTTATTCCACTAAATTTTTATTCCACACTTTTACCCACGAGAATATCTTTTATGAACCGGTTTTAATTCTCTAATTTTTTAAATATATTTTTTAATTTTTTATTTTTATTTTTTGATAAAGATCTTTTAATTTTTGACAAAAGAATTATTGGATTTTATCCTTTTTTTTCACACCAATTTTAAACACATTTTTGGAACCACTGATTTTCATCACTGCTGTTACACGATATACATTGTAAATTTATGTCAATTGTTATTGTGTTAATTGATTTGTTGATTTATTATTGTGTCAAAGTACAATATTTGTTTTATATACAATCTTACATTTTTTGGAGGATTTAAAAATCCCCAATCAGCCATTTATGTTAATCAGATGATATACTGATACATTTACGCAAAGACCCTTAAATAAGGGTCCTAGTAACTTAGTTCAACCACTAGAAGGTTGAATCTATTCTATTATTTCTAACTTTTTCTGTTTTTATTCGGGTATGTTGTAATAAACTGCTTTATATTTTTAATTGAAAGTGTGATTCCTGATTATACCTAAGCCCCAGGCGCTCCTATTTACCCTTCACTGCTATCTCTTTCAGACCCAATAGGGGGTCTTCCTAATAGTGTAGCCGGTATATAGTCCTGGGCGCTGTCCGCCTTCCCACTCATTAACCGGAATTCGAGGGACGCCATCTTGGATGACGTCATTTAAAGGAACCTTCATTCGGACTTAGGACGTCGCAAGAAGAGGATGGATCCGTGCCGGAGGTCTTCAACATGGAGCCGGTCGTCATCGGATGCAAAAACAGAGAAGATGCGGCTTGGATGAAGATGTTTGCCGGTCCGGATCGACTCTTCTGCCCGGATAGGATGAAGACTTCTGCCCGAAGATGGAATTCTTTAGCCGCCGCTTGGATCCAGACTTCAGCCGGAGGATGGGCATCACTCTTCAGCCCCCGCTTGGGCTTGGATGAAGATTTCGGAGGCTCTTCTGGACAGATCGGGACCCGGTGTGGTGAAGACAAGGTAGGGAGATCTTCAGGGGCTTAGTGTTAGGTTTATTTAAGGGGGATTTGGGTTAGATTAGGGGTATGTGGGTGGTGGGTTGTAATGTTGGGGGGGGGTATTGTATGTTTTTTTTTACAGGCAAAAGAGCTGAATTCTTTGGGGCATGCCCCGCAAAGGGCCCTTTTCAGGGCTGGTAAGGTAAAAGAGCTTTTCTATTTTAATTTTAGAATAGGGTAGGGCATTTTTTTATTTTGGGGGTCTTTGTTATTTTATTAGGGGGCTTAGAGTAGGTGTAATTAGTTTAAAATTGTTGTAATATTTTTCTAATGTTTGTAAATATTTTTTTTATTTTTTGTAACTTAGTTCTTTTTTATTTTTTGTACTTTAGTTAGTTTATTTCATTGTATTTATTTGTAGGTATTGTATTTAATTAATTTATTGATAGTGTAGTGTTAGGTTTAATTGTAGATAATTGTAGGTATTTTATTTAATTTATTTATTGATAGTGAAGTGTTAGGTTTAATTGTAACTTAGGTTAAGATTTATTTTACAGGTAATTTTGTAATTATTTTAACTAGGTAACTATTAAATAGTTATTAACTATTTAATAGCTATTGTACCTGGTTAAAATAATTACAAAGTTGCCTGTAAAATAAATATTAATCCTAAAATAGCTACAATATAATTATAATTTATATTGTAGCTATATTAGGGTTTATTTTACAGGTAAGTATTTAGCTTTAAATAGGAATAATTTATTTAATAATAGTTAATTTATTTCGTTAGATTTAAATTATATTAGTTATATAAATTAGGGGGGTGTTAGGGTTAGGGTTAGACTTAGCTTTAGGGGTTAATACATTTATTATAGTAGCGGTGTGGTCCGGTCAGCAGATTACGGGTTAATAATTGTAGGCAGGTGGAGGCGACGTTGGGGGCGGCAGATTAGGGGTTAATAAATATAATATAGGGGCCGGCTGTGTTAGGGGCAGCAGATTAGGGGTACATAGGTATAATGTAGGTTGCAGCGGTGTACAGAGCGGCAGATTAGGGGTTAATAATAATATGCAGGGGTCAGTGATAGCGGGGGCGGCAGATTAGGGGTTAATAAATATAATATGGGGTCGGCTGTGTTAGGGGCAGCAGATTAGGGGTACATAGGGATAACGTAGGTTGCGGCGGTGTACGGAGCAGCAGATTAGGGGTAAATAATAATATGCAGGGGTCAGCGATAGCGGGGGCGGCAGATTAGGGGTTAATAAATATAATATAGGGGTCGGCGGTGTTAGGGGCAGCAGATTAGGGGTTCATAGGGATAACGTAGGTTGCGGCGGTGTACGGAGCGGCAGATTAGGGGTTAATGATAATATGCAGGGGTCAGCGATAGCGGGGGCGGCAGATTAGGGATTAATAAGTGTAAAGTTAGGGGTGTTTAGACTCGGGGTACATGTTAGAGTGTTAGGTGCAGATTTAGGAAGTGTTTCCCCATAGGAAACAATGGGGCTGCGTTAGGAGCTGAACGCTGCTTTTTTGCAGGTGTTAGGTTTTTTTTCAGCTCAAACTGTCCCATTGTTTCCTATGGGGGAATCGTGCACGAGCACGTTTTTGAAGCTGGCCGCGTCCGTAAGCACCGCTGGTATCGAGAGTTGAAGTGGCGGTAAATATGCTCTACGCTCCCTTTTTTGGAGCCTAACGCAGCCCTTCTGTGAACTCTAAATACCAGCGGTATTTAAAAGGTGCGGGGAAAAAAAAGCATGCGTAGCTAACGCACCCCTTTGGCCGCAGAACTCTAAATCTAGCTGTTAGTATGTAAAACCGCCGTATCGGCATGAAAAACAAGGGAGGGTCACATTGCAAGGCAGAAATCTCGTAGACCCTGCAAACAGAGGCAATAGCCAATAGAAACAAAACCTTCCAAGATAACAGTTTAATGTCAAACGGAGCCTGCTGAAACACACGAAGAACAAGATTGAGGCCCCCATTTATCATTGTGCAGACGGACATGATCCGCTGTAGCGAACCATGTCCGCTGCACATTGATAAATGCCGACAGCATATGCTGTCGTCATTTATCATTGCACCAGCAATTCTTGTGAACTGCTGGTGCAGTACCGCCCCCTGCAGATTTGCGGCCAATCGGCCGCTAGCAGGGGGTGTCAATTAACCCGATCGTATTCTATCGGGTTGATTTCTGTCCGCCGCCTCAGAGCAGACGGACAGGTTATGGAGCAGCGTTTTTTAGACGGCTGCTTCATAACTTGTGTTTCTGGCAAGCCTGCAGGCTCGCCAGAAACACGGGTCATCAAGCTTCGTTCGGAGCTTGATAAATAGACCCGTGAGACTCCATAGCGGAGCCATCTTTCTAAATACAGGTCTGATCCTAGTCAGAGCCTTAACGAAGGACTGTACATCCGGAAGCTCAGCTAATCTCTTGTGCAGCAACACAGACAGGGCCGGCATCTGTCCCTTCAGGGAACTAGTAGATAGACCCTTCTCCAGTCCATCCTGGAGAAAAGATCAAATTTTGGCAACTTTAACCTTATGCCAAGAAAAACTACACTCCTCACACCAGTGCAAGTAAGTCCGCCACACCTTATGATAGATGCGTCGAGTAACTGGCTTACGATCTTGAATCAAAGTGTCGATGACACTCTCAGAGAAAACTCTCCTGGTTAAGACTAAGCATTCAATCTCCACGCAGTCATTTAAATTTAAATTTAAAGGAGGGTTCCTCCGCCAGAGGAGATTTAGTAATAGAAGTCTCCGACTCCGGAAGTTCACCCTCTGACGCCACAGAGGTTAACTCATCCTTGTATAGCTGGCACATACTCGCTAGATCCGATTGGAATTATGAATCTAAAAGAGGAGAACTGCGTTTAACCTTTCTCTTATGTTTCCTGCAGCAGGATCATAAGGAAGTGAATGAAGCCGCACCTGGTCACATGGTGCGCAAGGCAGGACCTCCCCTGCTATGAAAAAGTGCGTGAAGCTATTAGTAGCTGCGCAGCTCACAAAGTGAAAGTGAAACCTGCCTGTTCCAGCCAAAAGTACACAGTCTAAATGAGCCCTGAAAACGTTATTCACAAATGTTAAAGCAGTATATAAACTCCCAGGAGATATTAACCCTTGATCCTACTGAGGTATAGAGGAGTCACACTGTGACCCTATATAAGGCGTCCTTGCTTTATGAAAATAACACAGACTTACCCTTCAGGATCCGTGCTGTGGAACAGATACAGCCTCTCAAGTGTGACAGCCTTGTAGCGATGCTCTGACAGGGACCTGAGTGTGGAAAAGCAAGCAGTGTAACTCGTTAACACTGATTGCTCAGGAGTTGTTAGATAGACAGTCTGGATGGCTTTGCAGAAAAAAATTCCCTGCATCTCCAGACTCGAACTTTCATCAATACTCTCACTGAGAGGTTTATATGATTACTTAAAACTCCAGTCCTCTCTTGAAGGGAACATACCTGTTAAGGACTATCCAAATCTTCTGACACATTTCTCTGCCATCCTCTAGTGACAAAGGCAAAGAATGACTGGCAGGATAGGGGAAGTGGGAGGGATATTTAAACCTTTAGCTGGTGTCTTTGCCTCCTCCTGGTGGCCAGGTGTTGTATTTCCCAACAGTAAGGAATGAAGTTGTGGACTCTCCCTGCCTTATGGAAAGAAATAAACTTTTATGATTCAGACAGAGCAGCATTTTTAAGACACTTTCCAAGTTACTTCCATTATCAAATTGTGCACAGTCTTTTTATATTCATACTATCTGGGGAACAGGATCCTACTGAGTATGTGCACAAGCTCACAGGGTATATGTATACTAGTCTGTGATTGGCTGATGTCTGTCACATGATACAAGGGGCCAGAAAATGGGAGAAAAAATAAATTTGTCAGAAAAAAAATCTATGCTTATTTGACATTCAGAGTACTATTGCATTGTCTTTTTATTTTGTACTTGTTAATGATGTCATTCTACTGCATTGAGGGGTCCTTTAATATCATACTACTGGAATATGGGATGAAAATCAGTCATTTCAGCGAGGTGTAGTTATATCGGGGGTTACTCCAAGCATTTATTAAGGAGTCAGAGGCAATCAGTGAAACTTACTCTTTTTCCTGCTCCACAATCCGGGAGAGGATGTACAGACCATCTCGACTGATGAACTCTTGCGCAAATGTGACATCTTGAGACAGTTGTGCGAGTTTCTTGAGGGAGTCTGATTTGACATCTTGGTTATTACTTTGTGCTCCAGTGCATAGACTGCTGGCCTCCTTGTCCTACAAAATGGCGATTTGCCAAAAGGGAAATATATCAGATTACAGCAAATGGAAAAAATACTAATGAAATCAGTCAGAATAAAAACTAAATTACCACTAACATACAGCAAGTTGTAAAGTCCGAAAAAACAAAATTTATGCTTACCTGATAAATTTCTTTCTTTTGCGATGTACCGAGTCCACGGATTCATCCTAACTTGTGGGATATTGTCCTTCCTGACAGGAAATAGCAAAGAGAGCACCAAAGCAGAGCTGTCTATATAGCTCCCCCCTTAACTCCACCCCCCAGTCATTCGACCAAAGGCCAAGGAAGAAAAGGAGAAACTATAAGGTGCAGAGGTGACTGAAGTTTACATAAAAAAATACTATCTGTCTTGAATAGACAGGGCGGGCCATGGACTCGGTACATCGCAAAAGAAAGAAATTTATCAGGTAAGCATAAATTTTGTTTTCTTTTGCATGATGTACCGAGTCCACGGATTCATCCTAACTTGTGGGATACCAATACCAAAGCTTTAGGACACGGATGAAGGGAGGGACAAGACAGGAACCTAAACGGAAGGCACCACTGCTTGCAAAACTTTTCTCCCAAAAATAGCCTCCGAAGAAGCAAAAGTATCAAATTTGTAAAATTTTGAAAAGGTATGAAGCGAAGACCAAGTCGCAGCCTTACAAATCTGTTCAACAGAAGCATCATTTTTAAAAGCCCATGTGGAAGCTAACGCTCTAGTAGAATGAGCTGTAATCCTTTCAGGAGGCTGCTGTCCAGCAGTCTCATAAGCCAAACGGATGATGCTTTTCAGCCAAAAGTAAAACATAATTTATGTAAGAACTTAACTGATAAATTCATTTCTTTCATATTGGCAAGAGTCCATGAGCTAGTGACGTATGGGATATACATTCCTACCAGGAGGGGCAAAGTTTCCCAAACCTCAAAATGCCTATAAATACACCCCTCACCACACCCACAATTCAGTTTAACGAATAGCCAAGAAGTGGGGTGATAAGAAAGGAGCGAAAGCATCAAACAAGGAATTGGAATAATTGTGCTTTATACAAAAAAATCATAACCACCACAAAAAAGGGTGGGTTTCATGGACTCTTGCCAATATGAAAGAAATGAATTTATCAGGTAAGTTCTTACATAAATTATGTTTTCTTTCATGTAATTGGCAAGAGTCCATGAGCTAGTGACGTATGGGATAGCAAATACCCAAGATGTGGAACTCCACACAAGAGTCACTAGAGAGGGAGGGATAAAATAAAGACAGCCAATTCCGCTGAAAAAACAATCCACAACCCAAATCAAAAGTTTTAATCTTTATAATGAAAAAAACTGAAATAATAAGCAGAAGAATCAGACCGAAACAGCTGCCTGAAGTACTTTTCTACCAAAAACTGCTTCTGAAGAAGAAAAAAACATCAAAATGGTAGAATTTAGTAAAAGTATGCAAAGAAGACCAAGTTGCTGCTTTGCAAATCTGATCAACAGAAGCTTCATTCTTTAAAGCCCAGGAAGTAGAAACTGACCTAGTAGAATGAGCCGTAATCCTTTGAGGCGGGGATTTACCCAACTCCACATAAGCATGATTGTTACGGTACCAACAGGATACCAAGGGTTAATACCAGATGAACGATGTCCTGAATATGGGATCAGCAACTCACAACCCAGCCAATACCCCCCTCAAACATGAGACCAGGCTCCACATTGAAGGTTAAAACAGAATGCACTTTATTGAAGGCTATATGCCCAGTATTTATGTAGGTCTGACCCCAGATGGGGGGTTGAAAGAATATTGTACATTAGATAGAGGGAAAACGCCCTTTGACATGATACAATAGAATTACATTACTTAAGCAGATAAACAATTTAGTCTTTCTTATCACTTGGACGTCTGCTCTCTGGATGTGATTAAACAATGTGAATGTTTATCACTAAACTTAATTACAGTACACAATAGCTGAGGCTAGCAACCTTGTCTTTAGAAAATAGCTTCTTAAAGCTGAACAAAGTTAACTCTTTCAGTACTGACAGAAGGGTCTGTCACAATGATGAATCAAAAGCTTTAACCAAGACGCCAAAGAAATGGCAGAAGGCCTTCTGACCTTTCCTAAAACCAGAAAAGATAACAAATAGACTAGAAGTCTTACTGAAATCTTAGTAGCTTCAACATAATATTTCAAAACTCTGACCACATCCAAAGAATGTAAGGATATTTCCAAAGAATTCTTAGGATTTAGGACACAAGGAAGGAACAATAATTCCTCTATTAATGTTGTTAGAATTCACAACTTGAGGTAAAAATTGAAAATTTTAGGTAAGAAAAATATTTCATTCATATGCATTTTCCCAAAAAATGAAACTGACAGTCTGAAAGAAGGAAAATAAACTGATTGACCTGAATCATGGAAAATATAAGTATAAAACATATATTTAGAACTTTACATATAAAGTGCCAAACCATAGCTGAGAGTGTCATAAATAAAATAAGACTTACTTACCCAAAGACACTCATCTACTTAAAGTTGATAGCCAAACCAGTACTGAAACGAGAATCAGTAGAGGTAATGGTATATAAGAGTATATCGTCGATCTGAAAAGGGAGGTAGGAGAAGAAATCTCTACGACCGATAACAGAGAACCTATGAAATAGATCCCCTAGAGGAAGACCATGGTATTCAAATAGGCAATACTCTCTTCACATCCCTCTGACATTCACTGCACTCTGAGAGGAAAACCGGGCTTCAGCCAGCTGCAAAGCGCATATCAACGTAGAAATCTAGCACAAACTTACTTCACCACCTCCATAGGAGGCAAAGTTTGTAAAACTGAATTATGGGTGTGGTGAGGGGTGTATTTATAGGCATTTTGAGGTTTGGGAAACTTTGCCCCTCCTGGTAGGAATGTATATCCCATACGTCACTAGCTCATGGACTCTTGCCAATTACATGAAAGAAAGAGAAGTCGTCGTAGCCTTTTGACCCCTACACTTTCCAGAATAGACAACAAACAAAGAATATGTTTGACGAAAATCTTTAGTTGCCTGCAAATAAAATTTCAAAACACGAACCACGTCCAAGTTGTGCAACAGACGTTCCTTCTTACAAGAAGGATTAGGACACAGAGAAGGAACAACAATTTCTTGATTGATATTCCTGTTAGTAACAACCTTAGGTAGGAACCCAGGTTTGGTACGAAAAACCACCTTATCAGCATGGAACACCAGATAAGGTGAGTCACATTGTAATGCAGATAGTTCAGAAACTCTTCGAGCTGAAGAGATAGCAACTAGGAACAAAACTTTCCAAGATAAAAGCTTAATATCTATGGAATGCATGGGTTCAAACGGAACCCCTTGAAGAACTCTAAGAACTAAATTTAAACTCCATGGCGGAGCAATAGGTTTAAACACGGGCTTAATTCTAACTAAAGCCTGACAAAAAGCCAGAACGTCTGGTACATCTGCCAGACGCTTGTGCAACAAAATAGACAGAGCAGATATCTGTCCCTTTAGGGAACTAGCTGATAATCCTTTCTTCAATCCCTCTTGGAGAAAAGACAAAATCCTAGGAATCCTGATTTTACTCCAGGAGAAGCCTTTGGATTCGCACCAAAAAAGATATCTTATAATAAATTTTCCTGGTAACAGGCTTTCGAGTCTGAATCAAGGTATTTATGACTGACTCAGAGAAACCCCGCTTTGATAGAATCAAGCGTTCAATCTCCAAGCAGTCAGTTGCAGAGAAATTAGATTTGGATGCTTGAATGGACCTTGAATCAGAAGGTCCTGTCTCAATGGCAGAGACCATGGTGGAAGGGATGACATGTCCACCAGGTCTGCATACCAAGTCCTGCGTGACCACGCAGGCGCTATCAAAATCACGGATGCTCTCTCCTGATTGATTCTGGCAATCAGACGAGGAAGGAGAGGGAAAGGTGGAAACACATAAGCCAGGTTGAACGGCCAGGGTACTGCTAGAGCATCTATCAGTACAGCCTGAGGATCCCTTGACCTGGAGCTGTAACGAGGAAGTTTGGCGTTCTGACGAGACGCCATCAGATCCAACTCTGGTGTGCCCCATAGCCGCACCAGCTGAGCAAACACCTCCGGATGGAGTTCCCATTCCCCCGGATGAAAAGTCTGACGACTTGGAAAATCTGCCTCCCAGTTCTCTACACCTGGGATATAGATCGCTGACAGATGGCAAGAGTGAGCCTCTTCCGATTGGATTATCCTTGAGACCTCTATCATTGCTAAGGAACTCCTTGTTCCGCCCTGATGATTGATATAAGCCACAGTCGTGATGTTGTCCGACTGAAACCTGAGGAATCTGGCTGAGGCCATGCCTGGAGAGCATTGAATATCGCTCTTAATTCCAGAATATTTATCGGTAGGAGAGCCTCCTCCCGAGTCCACAAACCCTGAGTTTTCAGGGAATTCCAGACTGCACCCCAGCCCAGAAGACTGGCGTCTGTCGTCACTATAACCCATTCTGGCCTGCGGAAACACATTCCCTGGGACAGATGATCCTGTGACAACCAACAAAAAAGAGAGTCTCTGGTCTTTTGATCCAGATTTATCTGAGGAGATAAATCCACATAATCCCCATTCCACTGATTGAGCATGCATAGTTGCAGTGGTCTGAGATGCAAGCGAGCAAACGGAACTATGTCCATTGCCGCAACCATTAGTCCGATTACCTCCATACACTGAGCCACTGACGGCCGAGGAATGGAATGAAGAGCTCGGCAGGTGGACAAAATCTTTGATTTCCTGACCTCCATCAGAAATATTTTCATGTCCACCGAGTCTATCAGAGTCCCTAGAAATGAAACTCTTGTGAGGGGGGAAAGAGAACTCTTTTTTACGTTCACTTTCCATCCGTGAGACCTTAGAAAGGCCAACACTAAGTCCGTGTCAGACTTGGCTAGTTGGAAGGACGACGCTTGAATTAAAATGTCATCTAGATAAGGCGCCACTGCTATGCCCCGTGGCCTTAGAACTGCCAGAAGGGACCCTAGCACCTTTGTGAAGATTTGCGGCGCTGTGGCCAACCCGAAAGGAAGAGCCACAAACTGATAATGCTTGTCCAGAAAGGCGAACCTGAGGAACTGGTGATCTTTGTGGATAGGAATGTGTAGATACACATCCTTTAAGTCCACGGTGGTCATATATTGACCCTCCTGGATCAATGGTAAGATAGTCCGAATGGTCTCCATCTTGAAAGATGGAACTCTTAGGAACTGGTTTAGGATCTTGAGATCCAGAATTGGTCTGAAGGTTCCCTCCTTTTTGGGAACTATAAACAGATTGGAGTAGAACCCCTGCCCCTGTTCTGCTTTTGGAACTGGGCAGATCACTCCCATAGTAAAAGGATCTTTTACACAGCGTAAGAACGCCTCTCTTTTTGTCGGGTTTACAGACAATTGAGACAAATGGAACCTCCCCCTTCTAGATTTCAAGGGGAATCCTTGAAATCTAGAAGGTATCCCTGGGTTACAATTTCTACTGCCCAGGAATCCTGAATGTGTCTCTTGCCCAGGTTTTAGCAAAGAGAGAGAGTCTGCCACCTACTAGATCCGGTCCCGGATCGGGGGCTACCCCTTCATGCTGACTTAGTGGCAGCAGCAGGCTTTTTGGCCTGCTTACCCTTGTTCGAAACCTGATTAGGTCTCCAGGTTGGCTTGGATTGAGCAAAGTTCCCCCCTTGCTTTGCAGCAGGGGAAGAGGTAGAGGGACCACTCTTGAAGTTTCGAAAGGAACGAATATTATTTTGTTTGGTCCTAGTCTTGACTTATCCTGAGGGAGGGTATGACCCTTCCCTCTAGAAATGTCTGAAATGATCTCTTTTAATGCAGGCTCAAATAGGGTCTTACCTTTGAAAGGGATCGACAAAAGCTTAGATTTAGATGACACATCAGCTGACCAGGACTTAAGCCATAACGCTCTATGCGCTAAAATGGCAAAACCTGAATTCTTAGCCGCTAATTTAGCAAGATGAAAAGCGGCGTCTGTAATAAAAGAATTAGCCAACTTAAGAGCCTTAATTCTGTCCAAAATATCATCTAGTGGGGTCTCCATCTGAAGAGCCTCTTCTAGAGCCTCAAACCAAAAGGCAGCTGCAGTGGTTACAGGAACAATGCACGCTATAGGTTGAAGAAGAAAACCTTGAAGAACAATAATTTTCCTTAGGAGACCCACTAATTTTTTATCCATAGGATCAATGAAAGCACAACTGTCCTCAATAGGTATAGTTGTACGCTTAGCCAGGGTAGAAATAGCTCCCTCCCCCTTAGGGACTGTCTGCCATGAGTCCTTTATGGTATCAGAAATGGGAAACATTTTCTTAAAAACAGGAGGGGGAGAGAACGGAATACCTGGTTTATCCCACTCCTTAGTAACAATGTCCGAAATCCTCTTAGGGACCGGAAACACATCAGTGTAAACAGGAACCTCTAAATATTTGTCCATTTTAAAAAATTTCTCTGGAACTACAATAGGGTCACAATCATCCAGAGTAGCTAAAACTTCCCTGAGCAATAAGCGGAGGTGCTCTAGCTTAAATTTAAATGCTGTCATATCTGAATCTGTCTGAGGAAACGTCTTTCCTGAATCAGAAATCTCTCCCTCAGACATCAAATCCCTCATCCCTACTTCAGTACATAGTGAGGGAATATCGGATGCGGCTACTAAAGCGTCAGAAGGCTCAATGTTTGTTCTTAACCCAGAGCTACTGCGCGCTTCCCTTGCAAACCAGGCAGTTTAGATAAAAACTCTATGAGGGTAGTATTCATAACTGTAGCCATATCTTGCAAGGCGAAAGAATTAGACGCACTAGAAGTACTTGGCGTCACTTATGCGTTACTGGTTGAGACACTTGGGGAGAACTAGATGGCAAAACCTTCTGTCTGAGAATCATCTAATGCCAAATTTTATAGGTCAAAATATGCTGTTTGCAATTTATAGACATATCAGTACAAGTGGGACACATTCTAAGAGGGGGTTCCACAATGGCTTCTAAAAAAATTGAACAATGAGTTTCCTCAGTGTCAGACATGTTTAACAGACTAGTAATAAAGCACGCAAGAAGGAAAACACTTTATTTAATGAAAAAAAAAAACAATTTGCAAAAACGGTACTGTGCCTTTAAGAGAAAAAAAGGCATACACAAACTGCAAAAAAAAATTTTTTAACGGTGTACCCACTAAGCTTTAGAAGGATTGCACCACAAGTTAATAAGCAATAAACCCCTAAATGACAAAACCGGATTGAAAAATGTCTAAAACCGGTTAAACACCCCTATAAGCACCTTGCCACAGCTCTGCTGTGGCTCTACCTGCCCTTAGGAACGATAATATAGGGTTAAAGCTTCGAATAGGCCCTCAGAAGATCATCAGGACCTCAGGAGAAGTTGCTTGCTGCTTGTCTGTATAAGTAAATGCGCAACTGAGTCGTGAAAATAGGCCCCGCCCTCCTCAATAGATGTTACTGGGGCCTACTCAAATCTAACAAACCTAGTTTGAAAACCATGTGGGTTATAACAAACCCAAAATAAGCCAAATGACCCCTCAAGCAAACGTCCCATAAACATAAACGTTACTCCCAGAACACACAAATGTTTGTACCAATTTTACATAAACAAACTGAGTGCCCAACAAAAATTTTTAGCCCTTTATGCAAGCTAGTAAAACCTCTATCATGCTAGAATTACTGCTTACCCTTCCCCTAATGGGGATACTGTCAGCCTTTCTGAGTTAACACAGTCTCTGCAGAAAAAATGACTGAACATACCTCATTGCTAAACAGCAAGAACCGTTACTCACACAGAAGTTTTCCTGTACTCCTCAGCTCATGTGGGAACAGCAGTGGACCTTAGTTACAAATGCTAAGATCATCATCCTCCAGGCAGAAATCTTCATCTATGTCCTGCCTGAGAGTAAATAGTACAACACCGGTACCATTTAAAAATAACAAACTCTTGATTGAAGATGAAATAAAAAAGCTCTCTTTGCTACTTCCTGTCAGGAAGGACAATATCCCACAAGTTAAGATGAATCAGTGGACTCAGGAAAATCATGCAAAAGAAACAGAATTAGCCCTGCTGAATCAACAAATCTCAGACATATTCTGAAAAAACAAACAGTAAGGAATCTGCTCTGGTTAAGAGGACTATAATATGGATATAAGAATCTTCAAGATCAGTGATTGATAAGTATTGATCTGAATCACGAGAAAATGCTGTGAGAGCTTTGATGTGAAGGACAGAATTAAGGTACAATGAAGAAGAGTTCATTTACTGAGAGAAAAAAACCTAATAGAGAGATCTTCAAGAATTCTCAACAGAAATAATCTGCTGGAGGGACAGCCTCCTGCCCAAAAAAGGAAATGTATGCTTACCTGATAAATTGATTTCTTCTATGATACGACGAGTTCACGGATTTCATCCTGCTAACAGGAAGTGGCAAAGAGCACCACAGCAGAGCTGTATATATATATAGCTCCTCCCTTCCCCTCCACCTCCAGTCATTCGACCGAAGGTTATAGAAAGAGAAAGAAAAAGATAAAAGGTGCAGAGGTGACTGAAGTTGTAAATAATAAAAACTATAATCTGTCTTAAATTGACAGGGAGGGCCGTGGACTCGTCGTATCGTAGAAGAAATCAATTTATCAGGTAAGCATACATTTCCTTTTCTTCTACAAGATACGACGAGTCCACGGATTTCATCCTTACTTGTGGGATACAATACCAAAGCTACAGGACACGGATGAAAGGGAGGGACAAGACAGAGACCTAAACAGAAGGCACCACTGCTTGAAGAACTTTTCTCCCAAAAACAGAAATGTGTCCCTTTAAGTAACTTGCTTATAACCCTTTCTCCAATCCTTCTTGAAGAAAAGACAGAATCCTAGGAATCCTAACTTTACTCCATGAGTAACCCTTGGATCCACACCAATAAAGATATTTACGCCATATCTTATGATAGATTTTTCTAGTGACAGGCTTTCTAGCCTGTATCAAGGTACTGATAACCGAATCAAAGAATCCTCGCTTCAATAAAATCAAGCATTCAATCTCCACGCAGTCAGCTGCAGAGAAATTAGATTTGGATGTTGGAAAGGACCTTAAATGAGAAGGTCCTGTCTCAAAGGAAGTTTCCACGGTGGCAGAGAGGACATGTCCACTAGATCCGCATACCAAGTCCTGCGTGGCCACGCAGGCGCTATCAGGATTACTGAAGCTCTCTCCTGTTTGATTCGAGCAATCACGCGTGGAAGGAGAGGAAATGGTGGAAACACATAAGCTAGGCTGAATGACCAAGGCACTGCTAAGGCATCTATCAGTTTGGCCTGAGGATCCCTCGACCTGGATCCGTATCTTGGCATTCTGTCGAGATGCCATCAGATCCAATTCCGGTCTGCCCCATCGGAGAACCAGTAAGGCAAACACCTCCGGGTGGAGTTCCCACTCCCCCAGATGAAAGGTCTGTCGACTTAGAAAATCCGCTTCCCAGTTCTCTACTCCTGGGATGTAGATTGCTGTGGATACTTCTATCATCGCTAAGGAACTCCTTGTTCCCCCCTGATGATTGATATATGCCACAGTCGTGATGTTGTCCGACTGGAATCTGATGAATTTGGCCGAAGCCAACTGAGGCCACACCTGAAGCGCATTGAATATTGCTCTCAGTTCCAGAATATTGATTGGAAGTAGAGACTCCACCTGAGTCCAAACACCCTGTGCCTTCAGGGAATTCCAGACTGCCCCCCAGCCCAGTAGGCTGGCGTCCGTTGTCACTATCACCCATGAGGGTCTGCAGAAACAAGTCCCCTGGGACAGATGATCCGGCGACAACCACCAAAGAAGAGAGTCTCTGGTTTCTTGATCTAGATATATCAGAGGAGATAAATCCGCATAATCCCCATTCCACTGTCCGAGCATGCACAGCTGCAGTGGTCTGAGATGAAAGCGAGCAAACAGAATGATGTCCATTGCCGCTACCATTAAACCCAATTACCTCCATACACTGAGCCACTGATGGCCGAGGAATGGACTGAAGTGCTCGGCAATATTTAGAATCTTTGATTTTCTGACTTCCGTCAGGAATATTTTCATGGCTACTGAGTCTATCAGAGTTCCCAAGAAAGGAACCCTTGTCTGTAGAACTAGTGAACTCTTTTCTATGTTCACCTTCCAACCGTCAGTTCTCAGGAAAGACAACACTGTGTCAGTGTGAGATTTTGTCAGCTGATACGTGGACGCCTGGATTAGAAAATCATCCAGATAAGGCGCCACTGCTATGCCTCGCGGCCTGAGAACCGCCAGAAGAGACCCTAGAACCTTTGTGAAGATTCTGGGTGCTGTGGCCAACCCGAAGGGAAGAGCCACAAACTGAAAATGTTTGTCCAGGAAGGCAAACCTTAGAAACCGATGATGATCCTTGTGGATAGGAATATGAAGGTAAGCATCCTTCAAGTCCACGGTAGTCATATATTGACCCTCTTGGATCATTGGTAAGATTGTTCGAATAGTCTCCATTTTGAACGATGGGACTCTGACACTTGAGGTCTAAAATGGGTCTGAAAGTTCCCTCTTTTTTTGGGAACCACGAATAGGTTTGAGTAAAATCCCTGTCCCTGCTCCGATCTTGGAACGGGACAAATTACTCCCATAGTAAAAAGGTCTTTTACACAGAGTAAGAACGCCTCTCTTTTAATCTTGTCTGCAGATAATCTTGAAAGATGAAATCTCCCTCTTGAGAGAAAATCCTTGAATTCCAATTGATAACCGTGGGTCACTATTTCCAGCGCTCAGGGGTCCTGAACATCTCTTGCCCAAGCCTGGGCAAAGAAAGAGAGTCTGCCCCCTACTAGATCCGGTCCCGGATCGGGGGCCGCCCCTTCATGCTGTCTTAGTAGCAGCAGCGGGCTTCTTGGATTGTTTACCTTTATTCCAGATCTGGTTGGGTCTCCAGACTGACTTAGATTGGGTAAAATTCCCTTCCTGCTTTGTGGAAGAGGAGGAAGCAGAGGGTCCTCCTTTAAAATTCCGAAAGGACCGAAAATTATTTTGTTTACCCCTCATCTTAACGGACTTATCCTGAGGTAGGGCATGGCCTTTACCTCCTGTAATGTCAGAAATTATTTCCTTCAGTTCAGGCCCGAAAAGGGTCTTACCTTTAAATGGAATAGCTAAAAGCTTCATTTTTGATGACACATCAGCAGACCAAGATTTGAGCCACAACGCTCTACGTGCTAAAATAGCAAATCCTGCATTTTTTTGCCGCTAATTTAGCAATTTGAAAAGCGGCATCAGTAATAAAAGAATTAGCTAGCTTAAGAGCCTTAATTCTATCTAGAATGTCATCTAATGGAGTCTCAACCTTAAGAGACTCTTCTAGAGCCTCAAACCAAAAAGCTGCTGCAGTAGTTACTGGAACAACGCAAGCCGAAGGTTGTAAAAGAAAACCCTGATTAATAAATAATTTCTTTAGAAGACCCTCTAATTTTTTATCCATAGGGTCTTTGAAAGCACAACTGTCCTCAATGGGTATAGTTGTACGCTTAGACAGGGTAGATATTGCTCCCTCTACCTTAGGGACTGTTTGCCACGAGTCCCAAATGGTGTCTGATATAGGAAACATTTTCTTAAAATTAGGAGGGGGAGAAAACGGTATACCTGGTCTATCCCGTTCCTTCTTTATAATTTCCGAAATTCTTTTAGGAACCGGAAAAACATCAGTGTAAGTAGGTACTTCTAGATTTATCCATTTTACACAATTTCTCTGGTGGTATTACAATAGGGTCACAATCATCCAGAGTCGCTAAAACCTCCAGAAGTAACAGGCGGAGGTGCTCAAGCTTAAATTTAAAGGACATAACGTCCAAATCTGTCTGAGGTAATACATTCCCGGAGTCTGAAATTTCACCCTCAGACAGCAATTCCCTGACCCCCAACTCAGAACACTGTGAGGGTACATCGGAAATAGCTAATAAAGCATCAGAGGATTCAGTATTCACATTAATACCTGACCTACTGGGTTTACCCTGCACCACTGGTAATTTAGATAATACCTCTGTAAGGGTAGTTGACATAACTGCAGCCATCTCCTGCAGAGTAAAGCAATTAGACGCACTAGAAGTACTTGGCGTCGCTTGTGTGGGCGTTAAAGGTTGTGACACTTGGGGAGAATTGGATGGCATATCCTGATTCTCTTCAGACTGAGAATCATCCTTAGGCACACTTTCTTGACCTAAATTATGGTCTTTACAATGTAAGGCTCTTTCAGTACAAGAGGTACACAATGTTAGAGGGGGTTCCACAATAGCTTCTAAACACATAGAACAATGAGATTCAGATTCCTCAATGTCAGACATGTTGAACAGACTAGTAATAACCACAGAAGTCGTTTAAACACTTTATTTATTGCTTAAAATAAACTTTTGAAAAACGTGTACTGCGCCTTTAACAAGATAAAAAGTGAACAATTTTTCAAAAACTGCTTAAATCACGTTAAATTTTCTCAAAATTTAACTTAAACTCGTTGGTTTATCCAAAAATTACTGCACCCCAGTAGTAAGGGGAAAAATAAGGCTCTAAAGTAACTTAGATCAACAAATTGTCAGTTTACACTCAAAAATACCTACCTGCCCCCAGGGTACTTCGAAACTACTTGTCAACACTCCGGACCAGAGATACACTGTCCAGGAGCAACCGGAGTTACTGCTTGCTGCTGCCTAGTCAGAAGGAAGTGCGCATCTGAGCGTGCGGAAACAGGCCCCGCCCCTTAAGGTCGATGCCGGAGTAGGCCCAAACACAACCGCATGGTGAAGTGGTTTTACACACAAGTGAATGAAAAACAATGTAAACCCCAAAACACATCCCAGTAAGTCATACTGGTTATTGCCAAAATAAAAATTCGATGAACCATTTTTCTTTGCCTCTCCCATAGTGTCATATAATGCCCTTATAATGTCAACTAGCAAAAAATAAAAAACAAGGGACTCCAGTAACACCCCTCTGTATAACAGGTCTACTGCTTACCCCATTCCCATACAGGGATATAAATGCCAGTCATTCTGATATATCAAGTCTCCTCAGAAATAAAATGCTGCAAATACCTTAATGCTGCTTGTAGCATGAAACCGGTCTCCACACTGAAGATGTCTCATGTGTTACCTTCAGAAGTCTTGTGGGAACCAGCATGGATCTTTTTTTTTTTTTTTTTTATATTTTTATTGAAAGCTTCATACGTCTTAACAGCAGGGGTCATCATATTCACAAAAAAACACAATATACAAAGCATAAATTTCCAACTATTGCTGACAAACACAGCTTTCTATCCGGATGACCGATCCGGAAATTACAACTCCTGTTCAATGAATATATATTGCCTACTCTGCAGAAAAGGAAAAAAAAAAAAAGGGAAAAAGAAAGAAAGAGGAAGGGAGGAAAAAAAAAAAAAAAGGGAAGGGGAACTCGCTATTTACACTATCTATTATCACAATTTATAATCGCTGCCAGCCCGTCCCTGACAGAGAGGCACTAAAGCCAGTATATGTCGGCAGAACCTCCCCAACTACCAGTGCCATGAAGTTAATATTCTGCTTAAGTGGCGAAACGAATTGAATCTGGGCCTGTTGGGGCCATGCTAAGACTACCCTCTTCCACTTATCAAAGAAGTTCCTTATTACCTTTTCTGATCCCCCGGCCAAATAATGTCTTTCCATAATCATTTGTAACTTAATGGTATTAACAAATTCCCCTATCGTCGGGGCCTCAGAAGCTCCCCATTTCACAAATATCATATGCTTGGCAGCCAGAATGGCCATATTGATTAATTGACCCTCGCCTTTATACCGCCAGTATTCTTTTAAAAGAAATATATGTCGTAGTTGGGGGATCCACTCCACACGTAAAAACCTATTCACCCAAAATTGGATTTTACTCCAAAATTTACATATTTTAGGGCACTCCCATATACAATGCGGTAGGTCTGCTCCCTCTCTCTGATATTTGAAGCATTTCCCCTTATGACTCGATGTCCCCAATTGCTGATCCTCATTGGGGTGAGATAAAAGTTGTTTAGGAGCTTAAACTGTGATTCTTTCCAGCTGGTTACACTCGTGGCTGCATTTGCCAGTCTTATACTCCTACCAATATCCTCAACTTGAAGATGATTAATATACTTGGTTAAAAACACCTTCCTTTTATTAACATGTGCTTGCCCGGATATATTTAATAATAGTGTATACCAATATGATATTGATCTTTTCCCACTCACGTACAATTTCACTCCTGCCTCAATCCATGGATCCCACAGAAATCTATATATTTGCAGAGGTTTAGAGAGATAACTTCTGGCTTGCAAATAGGCATAGAAGGTTTTTATCGGTAACTGATATTGATTCGCCAGTACTTCGAATGTTTGCAAGACTTGCCCTTCACCCTGAACTAACTGAAAAAAATATTGCAGCCCTTTCTTACGCCAGATTTTAAATGCTGTATTATCATAAAATCCCGGTGTAAAATCCGGAGAACCAATAAACGGTAGATATTTTGAGAGATGGAATTCCTGCCCAACTAATTCACAAAATGTCTGCCATGCCCGTACCACATTGACGAATGTTAAAAGAGTGCAAACATTACTAGGCAAATTCCTAAATGGGTGATGTAAAATAGCCTTGAGATCAAAGGGTTCTATCAATGTAGTTTCTAAATCATAGTAAGTCACATAATTAGCTTCCGTTAGCCAGTCTATTCCAAATTTCAAAAGAGCGACTATGTTATATCTTGCAATATCCGGCAAGGCCAGGCCTGCCCATCTTTTGCTTTGAACCAATTTCTCAGTTGCTACGCGAATTCTCTTTTTCCCCCAGATAAAGTACGCACATATTCTATTATACCTTGCTACATCTCGTTTATTTATTAATATAGGTAGATTTTGCATTAAAAATAATAACCTGGGGAAGACAATTGTTTTTATCAGTACTATCTTCGCAGAAAGCGATAAGTATCGTACGTTCCACTTACCTAGTCTATCCGCTAATTTGTCAAGGAAATCAGAATAATTTAAGCTGTACCAATCATTAGGATTTTTGCTTATTTTAATGCCTAGATAATTTAGCGATTTTACAACTGTGAACCCGTGTTGTAAAAGGCTTGCTCTTGTTTGGTTTATCCATAGCAGTTCTGACTTTCCTTTGTTAATTTTATATCCTGAAAAGGTTGTGAAGTTATTAATAATTGCCAGACATTTGGGGATACTTTTTTTAGTGTGCTGTAAAAATAACATGATGTCATCAGCATATAGAGAAATTACGACATTGTGCCCTCCTAGTTCTATACCCCTTAGTTCTTGCCTAATTTGTACAGCTAGAGGCTCTAATGCAAGATCGAAGAGCAAAGGCGACAGGGGACACCCTTGTCTGGTACCTCTTTGTAGGGTTAGATATTGAGATAATTCGCCATTGACTAGCAGTTGAGACCGTGGAGCACTATAGATCTTTTTAATTAACTGCACCAAATTGCCTTCGAGACCGAATTTCTTAAGAGTCGTGAATAAGTGTTCCCAAATTATAGAATCAAATGCTTTTTCTGCGTCAATCGTAAGCATCGCCATATCTGCATGTGATTTGTTGTTGGATCTTTGTGTTCTGTTGAAATAATGATCTAGAATAACTAATACCCTCCGCATATTCCGTACGGGATTTCTCCCCGGGATAAATCCGGATTGATCATGATGAATTAATTTACTCACCCCCTTCTTCAATCTCTCTGCAATAATTGATGTTAATATTTTATAGTCTTGATTCAGGAGTGAAATTGGACGAAATGATCCCATTTCGTCTAATGCTTTCCCTTTCTTATGAATTAATGTCACTATTGAATCAGTGAAGTACAGTGAATTTAAGTTCCCATGAATAAAGTAATCATTATATAGTTCTGTTAATATACCTGCAATGTCATCTTTAATAATTTTATAGAATTCTGACGGAAGTCCGTCAGGCCCCGGAGCTTTATTACTTTTGATTCTATCGATCGTACTTTTAACCTCACTCTCTGTTGTCGGGGCATTTAACTGTTCTAACTCAGCTGTGTCGATTAAGGGGACCTGAATCTTTTGCCAGAACTCAGCCATTCTCGTCCGATCTATTTCCTCCTTAGAATATAGTTTCTGGTAATATCTGTGGAAGGCCTCGCTTATCTCTGTTGTTAAAGTCAACGCTTTGTTCCCCTCTTTGATAAGTGGTATCAGGTTATTGTTTTTCCTGTGTTTTATTAGCTTGGCAAGCTGTTTTGTGGCTATCCCCTGATATCCCTGACAAAATGCTCTTGTGCGGATATCCTCCCTTGCCCATTTCTCTCTGAGAAAGGACTCACGCTCAGCTTTAGCAGTTTTATATCTGTTCCATGCAAAACTATTTGGGGTGTTTACGTACCTTCTATATGCGTTATTAAGTTGGCTGGCCAATTGAGTTTCCCTAGCTTTTAACTTCCTCTTCCTCCACCATATAGTTTTTAATTTCGCCACGCAAAACCGCTTTTCCTGCTTCCCACAATACTTCAGGGCGGCACATGTCTAAACTATTCAGACTATAATATTCTTTCCATTTTTCTGATAGAAAATTTCTAAACTTTTCGTCTGAATACATATATTTAGGGAAGCAGAACGCGTTCCTACTGCTACCTTTTATACTCGCGTCCTCAATCTGCAACGTAATTATCGCATGGTCTGAAATGAGTATTTCTTTTATATACGACTCAATTTCTAATGTCAATAGTCCCTCATTTATCAAGAACATGTCTATACGTGAAAAATTATTAAATGATTTAGATTCGCATGAGAATACATGCTCATCCGGATGCTGTAAACGCCAGATGTCTCGCAGTTTTAACGTCTTAGCCATATCCCTCAAAAGCTTGGCCTCTCTGTTGTGTTTTCTTATGGCTCTGGATCGTAATCTATCGATCTCAGGACACATCGTGGCGTTGAAATCACCCGCCATTACTATATTTTGTCCTAAATATTTCGTAAATTTATTTTTAATTGTCACCCAAAATTCTGGCTCGGTTTCATTTGGACCGTATATATTACAAAGAGTCCACACTCGGTTATTGATTTCAACTTCTACGAACATAAACCTCCCTTTCGGGTCCAAACTTTGACTCTTAATCACATATGTCAGCTTTCTATTGAACATTATGGCAACACCCCGTTTCCTACTGTTGCAGGGAGTTGCTATAATTTCAGTGATCCAATTAGTTTGCAGTTTTTGTATCTCTGCCGCTTTCAAGTGTAGTTCTTGCAGAAATATGACGTCTGGCGTATGCTGTTTTAACATTTTTAACACATTCTTTCTTTTAATGGGAGAGGTGATACCACCCACATTCCATGATACAAACTTCAACATTTAATTTTAATATTTATATTGAAAAAGATTATCAAGAATATATATAAACAATAAAAACTTTCCTACCTCTCTGTCAGGGATTACATTTAACCTATCCATTTGCGCAATCATGACTACCGCTCTTGGTGGGGAACCAGCATGGATCTTAGTTACAGCTGCTAAGATCATCAACCTCAGGGCAGAAATCTTCTTCCATAACCCCCTGAGGAAAATAGTACACACCGGTACCATTTAAAATAAAAAACTTCTTGATTGAAGAAAATAACACTAACACCTCACTTTACCTCTTCCTAGTATAACACAGGCAAAGAGAATGACTGGAGGTGGAGGGGAAGGGAGGAGCTACATATACAGCTCTGCTGTGGTGTTCTTTGCCACTTCCTGTTAGCAGGAGGATAATATCCCACAAGTAAGGATGAAATCCGTGGACTCGTATCTTGTAGAAGAAAAACATAATGGGAAGTTTTGTGCTAGACCCCTCTGCAGTGGGAACATTGTAGGTCTATTGCACCTCAGTTTAATAGATTAGAGAGGGTTTGGTTATAATTTATATAAATAGAAGAGAAAGAGGTTAATAGAAAGGTAAAGGAAAAAGGGAGAAAACTGAAAGGAGAGGAAAGAGGACAGGACAGGATGCGGACGGGTATCCACTTGAACACTTTGAAGTTTTTGCAAGCCAAGGCATAATATGAACCCAGTGATAATGAATCATCTAGTGGTTCAGGTGCTGCCATGATCAACAAGGAAGAAGCGAAGCAGTAATTTTAGAATTACAGGTATCCATTTTCTTTATCTTAAATTATCACCTTGTCACATAAAAAAAAATATTTAAATGATTATTAATATATAGAAAAATCCCCTATACAATTGGGCATGAGGAACATAACTGCAGTCTGAAAGAATGATATTTTCAGCAGGGCAGTAGGAAAGGACCATATATTTGTACAAACATAAAAACCAAAGATTCACCAAAAACTGGAAATCCCTGTTCTTTACTAAATAAGGTAACTAGAAATTGAGGGGACACTTGATAATGAACTCCATAATTCCTTGGGAAATGTACCAAGGGAATGTTATCATATATGGAGGGGGGGGGGCTGGAAGATGAGACCACCAATAAGCTGATAGCAGCCCTGACAAAGAGTAGAGCACACAAGGTAGTAAACTCCATTAGTAGCTCCATCCCTACAAAATAATTAGAGAAATAACATAATAAAGACTTTAGGGTAGCAGAGTTAGGATTCCTACATTAACCAAACCCCAAAATTAAAAAAAGGTCATGCAATGAGCATCCAACTTTATGTAAGTTTTAAAAACTGACCCTAACCTACATAGGGATAGATTACGAGTGGCATGCTGTTTCGCATGAGCAATATCGGGTCTATCATGGCTGTTTGAGCGCGTTGGAAGCATGTGTATTACACATAGAAAATAAATGGGAACACATAAGAGCAATCGCGATTTTCACTTGTCAGGTTAACTGTTACACGAGACAAGAAAAGTGTGGGGGGGAAATACTTTAAAAATACATTTAAAAGTACAGTTACAATCATAACACTGTCTGATAAAAATTATTGAAAAAAAGTTATAAGGGCTCAAAGATATGAGATCTCAGATGTTAGAAAAAAGAAAGGACTGGAAAGAGAACATGACAGAGATTACATATATACACATGTGTAAATATGTATATGTATGTATGTGCATATGTATTTATGCATTTATATGTGTGTTTATGTATTTATAGACATATTTACACATATGTATTTACTGTAAATATTTCACATTCCAATGTTCTAAGTATTTATAAATAGATATTCCTACATATATCTGTATATATCTATACCTATATACAATTATATATATATATATAATAGTCATGGCCAAAAATATTGGCACCCCTGTATTGCTGTCAGATAATGCATCACTTCGCCCAGAAAATTGTTGCAATTACAAATGTTTAGGCATTCTCATCTTTATTTCTTATGTTTGTATAAATTTAAAACAAAAAACCGAGAGAGAAAAAGAGAGAAAAAAAGCCAAATCTGACACATTCCACGCAAAACTCCAAAAATGGACTGGACAAAATTATTGGCACCCTCAATTTAATATTTGGTAGCACACCACTTGGGAGAAAAAAAACTAAAATCAATAGCTTCCTATAATGCTTCCTGTAACCATCAATAAGTTTCTTATACCACTCTTATGGAATTTTGGACCACTCTTCTTTCGCCAACTGCTCCAGGTCTCTCAGATTGGAAGGGTTCCTTTTCCCAACTGCTGTTTTAAGATCTCTTCACAGGTGCTTATGGTGCTCTATGGGATTGAGATCTGGACTCATTGCTGGCCAGTTGAGTACTCTCCAGCGCTTTGTCTTAAACCATTTCTGGGTCCTTTTTGACATGTACTTTGGATCATTGTCCTGCTGTAAGACCCATAACCTCTGACGGAGACCCAACTTTCTGACACTGTGCCCTACATTGCACCACAGAATTCTTTGGTAGTCTTCAGATTTCATAATTCCATGCACACAGTCAAGACATCCAGTGCCTGAAGAAGGAAAGCAACCCTAAAACATCAGTGAACCTCCACCATGTTTGACAGTAGGTAGTATTATTTTCTTTAAAAGCCTCATTTCTTTTTCTGAAAACAGTAGAAGGATGGGCTTTACCAAAAAGCTGTAATTTTGCTTTATCTGTCCACAGCACATTCTTCCAAAAGGATTTTGGCTTCCTCAGGTAAGTTTTGGCAAACTCCAATTTGGCTTTTTTCTGTGTCAGCAGTGGGGTCTTCCTGGGTCTCCTATCATAGCGTCCCTTTTCATTCAGATGGCAAAGTATAGTGCAAGCTGACACATTTGTACTCTGTGCTTGAAGGTCAGCTTGAATTTGTCTGGAAGTTGATCAAGGTTCTTTATCCACCATTCAAACAATCCTTTGTGGCAATTTTTTATCAAATTTTCTCTTTCATCCACGTCCAGGGAGATTAGCTACAGTGCCATGGGCTGTAAACTTCTTGACAATGTTGAGCACAGTGGACACAGGAACATTAAGATCTCAGGAGATGGGCTTGTAACCTTTAGATTGTCCATGCTTTTCCACAATTTTTGTTCTCAAATTCTCAGACAATTCTTTGCTGCTCTTTCTCTCCTCCATGCTCAGTGTGGCACACAGATATACACAACAGAAAGGTTGAGTCCATTTTTCACCATTTTAACTGGTTGCCGGTGTGATTTCTTTATTGTCAGCACCTGTTAATTGATACAGGTGAGTTTAATTAAAAATTTCAGGAGCATCAAAAACTTGGAATGCAATTATTTTTTAAAATTTTGAGAGGGTGTCAATAATTTTGTCCAGTCCATTTTTAGAGTTTTGCGTGGAATGTGTCAGATTTGGCTGTTTTTCTCCACGTTTTTGTGTCATACCAATACAAACAAAAGAAATAAAGATGAGACTGCCTAAACATTTGTAATTGCATCAATTTTCTGGGCAAAGTGGTGCATTATCTGACAGAAATGCAGCAGTGCCAATATTTTTGGCCATGTATATATATATATATATATATATATATATATATATATATATATATAGTCCCTTCCTCTGTTTGTGTCCTGAAACGTCACAATAAAGGATATGTTTTTTGTCACAGTTGACTGAAGTCCAGCGAGTGCTTATTTCAACATTCTAATCTTCCTTTATAGCACCCTGGCGGCTGGTGAGTTTGTGAGAGTGCACACACACTGGGCTATATATATATATATATATATATATATAGATAGATAGATAGATAGATAGATAGATATTTATATAGTATCCAAGAAAAACTGTGCACAGTGTAGAGTGTCACGGATATCCAAGATAAAAGTCCAAAACTTTAATGCAATATCATTAAAGCATAAGTGGAAAAGTTCCAGCAGCACACATAAAAACATGTAGTAAGCAGTGTCGGCAGGTGTTCTCACACAGACGCATTTTGTGCGCATGCGCACTTGATCACTGTATACAGAGATACCTGTCGTGTCTCTCTTTATAACAGAAATTTAGAGGCATATACATTTCTGAGAAAAACATTTGATTTAAACTTAAATTAACTGCTTATTATTATTGCTTACAAGGATAATAGGCATAGAATAATTCATATTAAATATAATTTTCTTTTACAAGATGATTTGTAACATTTTATACATTTGTTAGTTTAGTAATATGAAAGTAGATAATAAAGATTTTAAACAATCTATTCTTAAAGTATATCAAAAGCGGACTAGATCATCTGAATAGTATAGTATAGTCAGCAATACATTGTGAGAAAATAACACAATTTATGCTTACCTGATAAATTTATCTCTCTTGTGCTGTATCCAGTCCACGGATCATCCATTACTTGTGGGATATTCTCATTCCCAACAGGAAGTTGCAAGAGGACACCCACAACAGAGCTGTTATATAGCTCCTCCCCTAACTGCCATATCCAGTCATTCGACCGAAAACACGCAGAGAAAGGAAAAACCATAGGGTGCAGTGGTGACTGTAGTTTAAATGAAAAAATTACCTGCCTTAAATGACAGGGCGGGCCATGGACTGGATACACCACAAGAGAAATAAATTTATCAGCTAAGCATAAATTGTGTTTTCTCTTGTAAGGTGTATCCAGTCCACGGATCATCCATTACTTGTGGGATACCAATACCAAAGCTAAAGTACACGGATGAAGGGAGGGACAAGGCAGGTACTTAAACAGAAGGTACCGCTGCCTGTAAAACCTTTCTCCCAAAAATAGCCTCCGAAGAAGCAAAAGTATCAAATTTGTAGAATTTTGAAAAAGTATGAAGCGAAGACCAAGTCGCCGCCTTGCAAATCTGTTCAACAGAAGCCTCATTTTTAAAGGTCCAAGTGGAAGCCACAGCTCTAGTAGAATGAGCTGTAATCCTTTCAGGAGGCTGCTGGCCAGCAGTCTCATAGGCTAAGCGGATTATGCTTCTTAGCCAAAAAGAAAGAGAGGTTGCCGAAAACTTTTGACATCTCCTCTGTCCAGAGTAGACGACAAACAAAGCAGAAATCTGTCCTTTTAAGAAACTAGCTGACAATCCTTTTTCCAAACCATCTTGGAGAAAAGATAATATCCTGCGAATCCTGACCTTACTCCATAAGTAACCCTTGGATTCACACCAATAAAGATATTTACGCCATATTTTATGGTAAATTTTCCTGGTGACAGGCTTTTGTGCCTGTATTAAGGTATCAATGACTGACTCGGAGAAGCCACGCTTTGATAAAATCAAGCGTTCAATCTCCAGACAGTCAGTCTCAGAGAAATTAGATTTGGATGGTTGAAAGGACCCTGAAGTAGAAGGTCCTGTCTCAGAGGCAGAGTCCATGGTGGAAAGGATGACATGTCCACCAGATCTGCATACCAGGTCCTGCGTGGCCACGCAGGCGCTATTAAAATCACAGATGCTCTCTCCTGCTTGACCTTGGCAATCAGTCGAGGGAGCAGAGGAAACGGTGGAAACACATAAGCCAGGTTGAAAGACCAGGGCGCTGCTAAAGCATCTATCAGCGTCGCCTTGGGATCCCTGGACCTGGATTCGTAACAAGGAAGCTTGGCGTTCTGGCGAGATGCCTTGAGATCCAGTTCTGGTTTGCCCCAACGATGAATCAATTGTGCAAACACCTCCGGATGGAGTTCCCACTCTCCCGGATGAAAAGTCTGACGACTTAGAAAATCCGCCTCCCAGTTCTCTACACCTGGGATATGGATAGCTGATAGGTGGCAAGAGTGAGTGTCTGCCCAGCGAATTATCTTTGAGACTTCTAACACTTCTTGTTCCCCCTTGATGGTTGATGTAAGCCACAGTCGTGATGTTGTCCAACTGAAATCTGATGTACCTCAGAGTTGCTAACTGAGGCCAAGCCTGAAGAGCATTGAATATCGCTCTCAGTTCCAGAATATTTATTGGAAGGAGTGTCTCCTCCTGAGTCCACGATCCCTGAGCCTTCAGGGAGTTCCAGACTGCACCCCAACCTAGAGGGCTGGCATCTGTTGTTACAATTGTCCAATCTGGCCTGCGAAAGGCCATACCTTTGGACAGATGGACCCGAGATAGCCAACAGAGAAGAGAATCCCTGGTCTCTTGATCCAGATTTAGTAGAGGGGACAAATCTGTGTAATCCCCGTTCCACTGACTGAGCATGCATAGTTGCAGCGGTCTGAGATGTAGGCGTGCAAACGGCACTATGTCCATTGCCGCTACCATTAAGCCGATTACTTCCATGCACTGAGCCACCGAAGGGCGCGGAATGGAATGAAGAACACGGCAGGAATTTAGAAGCTTTGATAACCTGGACTCCGTCAGGTAAATTTTCATTTCTACAGAATCTATCAGAGTCCCTAGGAAGGAAACTGTCAGGATAGGTATAGTCCAGAGTTAGACCCAAATGCTAGAATGAGGTTAATAACACCCTAGCACAGTGAGTATAAACCAGGACCTGACCCTGCGACAGCTGTAGTATAATATACTCACAGTAATAGACTGGAAGATGGCACAGCAGGGTCAGGAGAAGAAACTTCGTGTAGATAGGATTAATCAATAGAGTAATCAGGCAAGCGATGTTCAGCAACGTGTAATCAGGCAGGTAAGGTTAACCAATAGAATAGTCAGGCATGCAATATCCAGTAACGTGTAATCAGGCAGGTAGGGGTTAACCAGTAAAGTAATCAAGCAAGCAATGTCCAGCAACGTGTAATCAGGCAGATAGGGATTAACCAATAGAGTAGTCAGGTAAGCAATGTCCAGCAACGTGTAATCAGGCAAGTATGGGTTAACCAATAGAGTAATCAGGTAAGTAGTGTCCAGCAATGTGTAATCAGGCAGGTATGGGTTAACCAATAGAGTAGTCAGGAAAGCAATGTCCAGCAACGTGTAATCAGGCAGGTATAGGTTAGCCAATAGAGTAGTCAGATAAGCAATGTCCAGCAACGTGTAATCAGGCAGGTATGGGTTAACCAATAGAGTAGTCAGGAAAGCAATGTCCAGCAACGTGTAATCAGGCAGGTATAGGTTAGCCAATAGAGTAGTCAGATAAGCAATGTCCAGCAACGTGTAATCAGGCAGGTATAGGTTAACCAATAGAGTAGTCAGATAAGCAATGTCCAGCAACGTGTAATCAGGCAGGTATGGGTTAACCAATAGAGTAGTCAGGTAAGCAGTGTCCAGCAACGTGTAATCAGGCAGGTATGGGTTAACCAATAGAGTAGTCAGGTAAGCAATGTCCAGCAACGTGTAATCAGGCAGGTATGGGTTAACCAATAGAGTAGTCAGGTAAACAGTGTCCAGCAACGATATGATCAGGCAGGTAGGGGTTCAGGGTTCAGGATAAGAAGGCACAGGTTCAGAATAACACAGGTATAACTTGTACTCACTTAGCCAACGAGTGAAAACAAACAGGCACCGATGAGAGGAGATGCCGGAATAAGAAGGCCTCCTGACGTCATCAGAAGTGCCGACAGGAACAGGGTTGCTAAGCAACCAAGAAAGCGCTACCGCGCTGAGACAGAGGCAGCAGAAAGCGATCAGCAGCTGAGCGATCGCGACAGTGCCCCCACCTCAAGGACCCCTCCGGGGAACACGAACAGGCTTTGAAGGATTCTGGGCATGGAACTGTTTGATCAAGGCAGAGGCACGGACATGAGAAGCAGGTTCCCAAGAACGTTCAGTGATGGGATATCCCTTCCAATGGACCAAATAGTATAGACGGTTACCCCTTAATCTGGAATAAAGAATTTGACTGATCTCAAATTCTGAAGTACCATCCACAAGGAACGGAGAGGGAACTCTACATTTGGTGGAAAACCGGTTAGAGACTGCTGGTTTAAGAAGAGATATGTGAAAGACAGGGTGAATCTTCAAGTTGTCTGGTAAAGCCACCCTGTAGGCAGTAGAACATACCTTGGAAACAATCCTGAATGGTCCGATGAATTTGGGACCCAATTTAGCACAGGGTTGTTTGAGTCGGATGAATCTGGTGGAACTCCAAACCTTGTCTCCAGTCCGAAAAGAGGGCGCCTTCCGGCGTCTGCGATCAGCAAATCGTTTATACTTTCGAGTAGAGAGAAGAATTTCCCGAATCTTCTTCCAGTGTTTACAAAGACTTCTCACTGTACGATCTGCTCCAGGAACTCCAGAACCTCCTGAAGACATAGGAAAAGTTCTAGGTTTGAATCCATAGGCTGCCTTGAAAGGAGAAGTCTGTAAAGAAGAGTTGAAGCGGGAATTGTAAGCTAGTTCTGCTAAAGGAAGAAGTTGAGACCAATTGGAGTGCTGATGATTAACATAGTGCCTGAGATAGGACTCAAGAGATTGATTTACCCGCTCAGTTTGACCGTTGGACTGAGGATGATGAGCAGTAGAAAGAGATATGGTAACTCCAAACTGTTTGCACAGGGATTTCCAAAATCTTGAGACAAATTGAACTCCTCGATCATAAACGATGTCCAAAGGAAAACCATGTAATCTGGTGATATGGAGAATAAACAATTCAGCGAGTTTCTGGGCCGATGGTAATCCAGTTAATGGAACAAAATGAGCTGCTTTGGAAAACCTATCTACCACCACCCATATGGTCTTGTTTCCGGCAGAATTAGGAAGATCTGTAATGAAGTCCATGGAAACATGAGACCAGGGATAATACGGAACAGGCAGAGGTTGTAAGAGACCAAGTGGTAAAGATGAAGACTGTTTATTTGAGGTACAGGAATGACAAGCTGCAACATAATCCTTGACATCTTTGCCCATGGAAGGCCACCAGACATGTTGTTTGAGTCTCCACAAAGTATTACGCACTCCAGGATGTCCAGACAGAACATTATCATGAGCCCAACGAAGAAGTTTTAGGCGGAATTCAGTAGGTACAAACAAGATCCCAGGAGGTATGTTATAAGATGAAGGAACAGAAGCTTGAGCATACTGTAATGCTTGTAAAGGAAACGTAGATAACTGAGCCAGAACTTTAGCAGGGCGGAGAATGGGTTCAGAATCCAGAAATGTAGAATCAGAAGCCAGAAATTGTCTAGACAAAGCGTCTGCTTTCGTATTCAGGAATATAAGAGAGGACAAAATTAAATCTGGAGAAGAACAGAGCCCATCGGGCTTGACGTGAGTTGAGGCGTTTGGCAGTATGAAGATACAGAAGATTTTTATGGTCTGTGAGTATAAGAAATGGTTGAACAGTGCCTTCCAGCAGATGTCTCCATTCTTCCAAAGCCATTTTAATAGCTAACAGTTTTTTGTTACCAACGTCATAATTCAGTTCGGAAGTATTGAACTTCTTGGAGAAAAATCCCACAGGAAGGATCTTGCTAGAAACAGGATTCCGCTGAGAAAGTACTGCCCCAGCAGCAATCAGAGAAGCATCCACTTCAAGAATGAATTGGAGAGTCGGAACAGGATGGCAAAGAATGGGAGCCGAAGTAAATGCAGACTTTAGAGATTCAAATGCCTGTAAGGCTTGATCAGACTAATGCTTGCAATCCTGACCCTTTTTAGTAAGAGCAGTAAGGGGTGCCGAGATGTTAGCAAAGTCCTTTATGAACTTACGATAGTAATTGGCAAACCCCAGGAACCTTTGAAGAGATTTTAAGGAAGTAGGTCTAGGCCAATCTAGAATAGCCGACAGTTTGTCAGAATCCATCTTGAATCCAGACGGTGAAATAATGTAACCCAGGAAAGGAATAGATTCTTGATGAAAAGAACACTTTTCAATCTTGGCAAAGAGAAAATTTTCCCGTAATCTCTGGAGTACTAATGTAACATGATGAATGTGATCCTGTACAGTCCGGGAATAAATCAGAATATCATCAAGATAGATAATAACGAATTGATTAAGATAGTCTCTAAATATTTCATTAACAAAATGTTGAAAAACTGCAGGGGCATTGCATAACCCAAAAGGCATAACTAAATATTCGTAGTGTCCAAACCTAGTGTTGAAGGCAGTTTTCCACTCGTCCCCTTTACGAATTCTGACCAAATTATATGCCCCACGAAGATCCAATTTGGTAAAGATGGAAGCACCCTGGAGACGATCAAATAATTCGGGAATGAGAGGGAGTGGATAACAATTCTTGATTGTAATTTGATTAAGAGCTCGATAATCAATGCAAGGACGAAGACCTCCATCTTTCTTTTCCACAAAGAAAAAACCTGCCCCTACTGGAGAAGATGAAGGACGGATAAAACCTTGGGCCAGATTATCCTTGATATATTCCTCAAGTGAAACATTTTCTTGACGAGAAAGTGGGTAAGTTTTACCCTTAGGTAGAGGTGCTCCTGGTAATAAGTCAATGGGACAATCAAAGGTCCGGTGAGGAGGTAATACTTCAGCATCTTTTTTAGAAAAGACATCACAAAAAGAATGATATAGTTCAGGCAAAGAATCAGGAATGTCTAAAACTGCCACAACAGTACTAGAAGTTTTGGGAGCATTCTGTAGACACTGTGTGAAACAAGAAGATCCCCAAGCAACAGGCTCTCCTTTAGACCAGGAAAAAACTGGATCATGTAGTTGAAGCCAAGGAAGTCCCAGAATGAGAGGAAACTGTGGGGAAGAGATGATGTCAAAGCAAATGGTTTCGGAATGAAGTACTCCTACAGACATGAGAAGTGGAATGGTAGAATGTCGAATGAAACCAGAACCTAAAGGTTGACCACTGACAGCAGTGACCTTAATTATTTGGCTCTTGGAAAGCAAAGGAATACGAAAAGCATTGACAAACTCCGAATCCATAAACATTCCTGCAGCTCCAGAGTCTATGAGTGCTTGAGGCTGAAATTTGGTGTTGCCAAAGCGGACAGTAACTGGAACAAACAGCTTGGGATTGAGGGAAGAAAAAGAACTTCGGCTTAACTCAGTCCCTCTTCCTGGAGTTAAGCCCTGGCTTTTACTGGACGAGTTGGACAATCTTTTAACATATGCCCCTTAATACCGCAGTAATGACATAGTCCCAGATTACGCCTTCTGAGACGTTCAGCTTCGGATAATTTAATAGCACCAACCTCCATGGGTTCACTTGACTCAGAGATAGAAGTATTTGGAGAAGGAAGCTTTGGAGAATGAGGCATAGGACGAAAGGAAGATCTGATAAAGGATCTTCTGTTACGGTCACGTTCATGGAGACGCTCAGAGTAACGAGCATCAAGCTTGATACATAAGTTGATAAGATCTTCTAGAGAATCGGGAAGATCCCTATAAACCAATTCATCTTTCAAATGATCACAAAGACCTTTACGAAATGCTGCACGCAGGGCCCCATGATTCCACATAGTTTCAGCAGCTAAAGTCCGGAATTCTATAGCGTATTGTGCTACAGAAAGAGATCCCTGTCTTAAATCTAAAAGTCCTGCTTCAGCCGCCGCTGATCTACCAGGTTTATCAAACACAGAAGAAAATATAGATACAAAAGTGTCAATATCCTGGAGCAAAGGATCATCCTTTTCCAACAGTGGAGAAACCCAAGCCAGGGCTTTACCCTTCATAAGAGAAATTAAAAAGGTGATCTTGGAGGAAGAAGAAACAAACATCTGAGGATTATTTCTGAAGTGAAGGCGGCACTGATTAAGAAATCCTCGACAGTCTTCAGGATTGCCGTCATATTTATCTGGTAGTGGAATTCTAGGAATAAATTGTTCTGCAGGTTGTGGCGGATTAAACGCAGGGTTAGAGCTGGCCGCAGGAACAACAGGTGTTGCAGAAACTTGAGAAGGTGGAGACAGATTATGCAAGAGAGCAGTTATTTGATCCAATTTAGAATCCAGGGATTGCAGGTGTGCAGAGTGGGCTCCAAGAAGCTGTCCCTGTAGAGCCACAGCTCTGGATAACTCACCAGGGTCCATTATATGGCCTGTTTGTAATGTCAGGATAGGTATAGTCCAGAGTTAGACCCAAATGCTAGAATGAGGTTAATAACACCCTAGCACAGTGAGTATAAACCAGGACCTGACCCTGCGACAGCTGTAGTATAATATACTCACAGTAATAGACTGGAAGATGGCACAGCAGGGTCAGGAGAAGAAACTTCGTGTAGATAGGATTAATCAATAGAGTAATCAGGCAAGCGATGTTCAGCAACATGTAATCAGGCAGGTAAGGTTAACCAATAGAATAGTCAGGCAAGCAATATCCAGGAACGTGTAATCAGGCAGGTAGGGGTTAACCAGTAGAGTAATCAAGCAAGCAATGTCCAGCAACGTGTAATCAGGCAGATAGGGATTAACCAATAGAGTAGTCAGGTAAGCAATGTCCAGCAACGTGTAATCAGGCAAGTATGGGTTAACCAATAGAGTAGTCAGGTAAGCAGTGTCCAGCAACGTGTAATCAGGCAAGTATGGGTTAACCAATAGAGTAGTCAGGTAAGCAGTGTCCAGCAACGTGTAATCAGGCAGGTATGAGTTAACCAATAGAGTAGTCAGGAAAGCAATGTCCAGCAACGTGTAATCAGGCAGGTATAGGTTAACCAATAGAGTAGTCAGATAAGCAATGTCCAGCAACGTGTAATCAGGCAGGTATAGGTTAACCAATAGAGTAGTCAGATAAGCAATGTCCAGCAACGTGTAATCAGGCAGGTATAGGTTAACCAATAGAGTAGTCAGATAAGCAATGTCCAGCAACGTGTAATCAGGCAGGTATGGGTTAACCAATAGAGTAGTCAGGTAAGCAGTGTCCAGCAACGTGTAATCAGGCAGGTATGGGTTAACCAATAGAGTAGTCAGGTAAGCAATGTCCAGCAACATGTAATCAGGCAGGTATGGGTTAACCAATAGAGTAGTCAGGTAAACAGTGTCCAGCAACGATATGATCAGGCAGGTAGGGGTTCAGGGTTCAGGATAAGAAGGCACAGGTTCAGAATAACACAGGTATAACTTGTACTCACTTAGCCAACGAGTGAAAACAAACAGGCACCGATGAGAGGAGACGCCGGAATAAGAAGGCCTCCTGACGTCATCAGAAGTGCCGACAGGAACAGGGTTGCTAAGCAACCAAGAAAGCGCTACCGCGCTGAGACAGAGGCAGCAGAAAGCGATCAGCAGCTGAGCGATCGCGACAGAAACTCTTGTGAGTGGGGATAGAGAACTCTTTTCCTCGTTCACTTTCCACCCATGCGATCTCAGAAATGCCAGTACTACGTCCGTATGAGACTTGGCAATTTGGAAGTTTGACGCCTGTATCAGGATGTCGTCTAAATAAGGGGCCACTGCTATGCCCCGCGGCCTTAGGACCGCCAGAAGCAACCCCAGAACCTTCGTAAAGATTCTTGGGGCTGTAGCTAATCCAAAGGGAAGAGCTACAAACTGGTAATGCCTGTCTAGAAAGGCAAACCTGAGGAACCGATGATGATCTTTGTGTATCGGAATGTGAAGATAAGCATCTTTTAAATCCACTGTAGTCATATATTGACCCTCCTGGATCATAGGTAGGATGGTACGAATAGTTTCCATCTTGAATGATGGAACTCTGAGGAATTTGTTTAAGATCTTTAGATCCAAAATTGGTCTGAAGGTTCCCTCTTTTTTGGGAACCACAAACAGATTTGAGTAAAAACCCTGTCCCTGTTCCTCCTTTGGAACTGGATGGATCAGTCCCATAACTAGGAGGTCTCGTACACAGTGTAAGAATGCCTCTCTCTTTATCTGGTTTGCAGATAATTGTGAAAGGTGAAATCTCCCTTTTGGGGGGGAAGCTTTGAAGTCCAGAAGATATCCCTGGGATATAATTTCCAACGCCCAGGGATCCTGGACATCTCTTGCCCACGCCTGGGCGAAGAGTGAAAGTCTGCCCCCTACTAGATCCATTTCCGGATAGGGGGCCGTTCCTTCATGCTGTCTTAGAGGCAGCAGCAGGCTTTTTGGCCTGTTTACCTTTGTTCCAGGTCTGGTTTGGTCTCCAGACCGTCTTGGACTGAGCAAAAGTTCCCTCTTGTTTTGCATTAGAGGAAGTTGATGCCACACCTGCCTTGAAGTTTCGAAAGGCACGAAAATTAGACTGTTTGGACCTTGATTTGGACCTGTCCTGAGGAAGAGCATGACCTTTTCCTCCAGTGATATCAGCAATAATCTCCTTCAAACCAGGCCCGAATAGGGTCTGCCCCTTGAAGGGAATGTTAAGTAGCTTAGATTTTGAAGTCACGTCAGCTGACCATGATTTCAGCCATAGCGCCCTGCGCGCCTGTATAGCAAAATTAGAATTCTTAGCCGTTAGTTTAGTCAAATGAACAATGGCATCAGAAATAAAAGAATTGGCTATCTTAAGTGCTCAAAGCTTGCCAAGGATGTCATCCAATGGAGTCGCTACCTGTAAAGCCTCTTCCAGAGACTCAAACCAGAACGCCGCAGCAGCAGTGACAGGAGCAATGCATGCAAGGGGCTGTAGGATAAAACCTTGTTGAATTAACATTTTCTTAAGGTAACCTTCTAATTTTTCATCCATTGGATCTAAAAAAGCACAACTGTCCTCGACAGGGATAGTAGTACGCTTTGCTAGAGTAGAAACTGCTCCCTCCACCTTAGGGACTGTCTGCCATAAGTCCCGTGTGGTGGCGTCTATTGGAAACATTTTTCTAAAAATAGGAGGGGGAGAGAACGGCACACCTGGTCTATCCCATTCCTTATTAATAATTTCTGTAAACCTTTTAGGTATTGGAAAAACATCAGTACACACCGGCACTGCATAGTATTTATCCAGTCTACACAATTTCTCTGGCACTGCAATTGTATCACAGTCATTCAGAGCAGCTAAAACCTCCCTGAGCAACACGCGGAGGTATTCAAGCTTAAATTTAAATGTAGAAATATCAGAATCAGGCATCTTTTCTGAGTCAGAAACATCACCCACAGACCGAAGCTCTCCTTCCTCAGCTTCTGCATATTGTGAGGCAGTATCAGACATGGTTCTTAAAGCGTCAGTATGCTCTGCATTTCGTCTAACCCCAGAGCTATCTCGCTTACCTCTAAATTCAGGTAGTCTGGCTAATACCGTTGACAGTGTATTTTCCATGACTGCCGCCATGTCTTGTAAAGTAATCGCTATGGGCGCCCTAGATGTACTTGGCGCCATTTGAGCGTGAGTCCCTTGAGCAGGGAGTCAAAGGATCTGACACGTGGGGAGAGTTAGTCGGCATAACTTCCCCCTCGTCAGATTCCTCTGGTGATACATTTTTTAAAGACAAAATATGATCTTTATTGCTTAAAGTGAAATCAGTACATTTGGTACACATTCTAAGAGGGGGTTCCACCATGGCTTTTAAACATAATGAACAAGGAGTTTCCTCTATGTCAGACATGTTTGTACAGGCTAGCAATGAGACTAGCAAGCTTGGAAAACACTTTAAATCAAGTTAACAAGCAAATATAAAAAACGGTACTGTGCCTTTAAGAGAAACAAATTTTGTCAAAATTTGAAAAACTGTGAAAAAAGGCAGTAAATCAAACGAAATTTTTACAGTGTATGTAATAAGCTAACAGAGCATTGCACCCACTTGCAAATGGATGATTAACCCCTTAGTTCAAAAAACAAATAAAAAAAACGATATAGACATTTTTTAACAGTCACAACAAACTGCCACAGCTCTGCTGTGGCCCTACCTTCCCCAATAAACGACTTTGGAAAGCCTTTGAGCCCTTTAGAGATGTCCTATAGCATTCAGGGGACTTCTGAGGGAAGCTGGATGTCTCAGTCTATAATTTTAACTGCGCAAAAAAAGCGCTAAAATAGGCCCCTCCCACTCATACTACAACAGTGGAAAGCCTCAGGAAAATGTTTCTAGGCAAAATTTAAGCCAGCCATGTGGAAAAAACTAGGCCCCAATAAAGTTTTATCACCAAAGCATATATAAAAACGATTAAACATGCCAGCAAACGTTTTATATTGCAATTTTATAAGGGTATTACCCCTGAGAGTAAGCATGATACCAGTCGCTATTAAATCACTGTATTCAGGCTTAACTTACATTAATCCAGTATCAGCAGCATTTTCTAGCATTTTCCATTTCTAGAAAAAATTGTAACTGCACATACCTCATAGCAGAGTAACCTGCACGCCATTCTCCCGCTGAAGTTACTTCTCTCCTCAGACATATGTGAGAACAGCAATGGATCTTAATTACAACCTGCTAAGATCATAGAAAACTCAGGCAGATTCTTCTTCTATTTACTGCCTGGGATAAAATAGTACAACTCCGGTACCATTTAAAATAACAAACTATTGATTGAAGATAAAAAACTAACTATATTTCACCACTCTCTCTTACTACCTCCATGCGTGTTGAGAGTTGCAAGAGAATGACTGGATATGGCAGTTAGGGGAGGAGCTATATAACAGCTCTGCTGTGGGTGTCCTCTTGCAACTTCCTGTTGGGAATGAGAATATCCCACAAGTAATGGATGATCCGTGGACTGGATACACCTTACAAGAGAAATGTAGTTTCATTACTTTGACAGAGAATAATTATACTATATGAAAAGATCTAAATCTCTTCTCATATTAAGACCAACAGGATGACTCGTTTCTAAAGAGAAAATCCAAAATATTTCTCTTTTATTTAATTTACTTTCTCGGTCACCCCGTTTTCCAAACTGGTACATGGTCTATTCCCTGTATAGAATACATCAGAGTTGTGATATTGTTTAAAGTGCCTAGCCACAGGTGTATCAGAATCGACTTTTAACCTGTAAAATTTGTTTTAAACAGTACTCTAAGAGGTCCATGAAGGATAAATATTTGCAACACATTAGATCCATTGAGGATCCAGATTCTGATACACCTGTGGCTAGGCACTTTAAACAATATCACAACTCTGATGTAAATGCGCTTTCTATACAGGGAATAGACCATGTACCAGTTTGGAAAAGAGGGGGTGACCGAGAAAGTAAATTAAATAAAAGAGAAATATTTTGGATTTTCTCTTTAGAAACGAGTCATCCTGCTGTTCTTAATACGAGAAGAGATTTAGATCTTTTCATATAGTATAATTATTCTCTGTCGAAGTAATTAAACTACATATTTTCTCACAATGTCTTGCTGACTATACTATACTATTCAGATGATCTAGTCCGCTTTTGATACACATTTTTTCTTTCATGATTTAGAAAGAGAATGCAATTTTAAACATCTTTCTAATTTACTTATATTATCTAATTTGTTTTATTCTCTTGCTATTCTTTGTTGAAAAGCATATCTAGATATGCTCAGTAGCTGCTGATTGGTTGCTGCACATAGAAGCCTCGTGTGATTGGCTCACCATGTGCATTGCTTTTTCTTCAACTAAGGATATATAAAAAATGAACCAAAATAAATAATAGAAGTAAATTGTAATGTTGTTTAAATTTGTATTCTCTATCTGAATCATGAAAGAAAGATTTTGAGTTTAGTGGCCCTTTAAGAATAGATTTTTTAAAATCTTGTATTATCTACTTTCATGTTACTAAACTAACAAATGTATAAAATGTTATGAATCATCTTGCATAAGTAATTGCAAATTATATTTAATATGAATTATTCTATGCCTATTCTCCTCGTAAGCAAAAGTAATAAGCGGTTAATTTAAGTGTAAATCAAATGTTTTTCTCAGAAATGTATATGCCTTTAAATTTCCAGTATAAAGGGAGATACGACAGATATCTCTGTATACAGTGATTAAGTGCGCATGGGCACGAAACGCGTCTGTGTGGGATTACCTGCCGACACTGCTTACTACATGTTGCTGCTGAAACTTTTCCACTTATGCTTTAATGATATTGCATTAATGTTTTGGACTTTTATCTTGGATATCCATGAGAGCCTTCTCTACACTGTGCACAGTTTTTCTTGGATACTATACGTCTTCTTTTGCGTGTGGAACAGACACGCTTTAACTGCAGCCAGAGGCCTAGATTTGGAGTTCGGCGGTAGCCGTCAAAACCAGCGTTAGAGGCTCCTAACGCTGGTTTTGGCCGCCCGCTGGTATTTGGAGTCAGTGATTAAAGGGTCTAACGCTCACTTTTCAGCCGCGACTTTTCCATACCGCAGATCCCCCTACGCCATTTGCGTAGCCTATCTTTTCAATGGGATCTTTCTAACGCTGGTATTTAGAGTCGTTTCTGAAGTGAGCGTTAGAGCTCTAACGACAAGATTCCAGCCGCCTGAAAATAGCAGGAGTTAAGAGCTTTCTGGCTAACGCCGGTTCATAAAGCTCTTAACTACTGTACCCTAAAGTACACTAACACCCATAAACTACCTATGTACCCCTAAACCGAGCTCCCCCCACATCGCCGCCACTCGATTAAAATTTTTAACCCCTAATCTGCCGACCGCCACCTACGTTATATTTATGTACCCCTAATCTGCTGCCCCTAACCCCGCCGACCCCTGTATTACATTTATTAACCCCTAACTTGCCCCCCACAACGTCGCCGCCAGCTACTTAAAATAATTAACCCCTAATCTTCCGACCGCAAATCGCCGCCACCTACGTTATCCCTATGTACCCCTAATCTGCTGCCCCTAACATCGCCGACCCCTATATTATATTTATTAACCCCTAATCTGCCCCCCTCAACGTCGCCGACACCTGCCTACACTTATTAACCCCTAATCTGCCGAGCGGACCTGAGCGCTACTATAATAAATGTATTAACCCCTAATCCGCCTCACTAACCCTATCATAAATAGTATTAACCCCTAATCTGCCCTCCCTAACATCGCCGACACCTAACTTCAATTATTAACCCCTAATCTGCCGACCGGAGCTCACCGCTATTCTAATAAATGTATTAACCCCTAAAGCTAAGTCTAACCCTAACACTAACACCCCCCTAAGTTAAATATAATTTTTATCTAACGAAATAAATTAACTCTTATTAAATAACTTATTCCTATTTAAAGCTAAATACTTAACTGTAAAATAAATCCTAATATAGCTACAATATAAATTATAATTATATTATAGCTATTTTAGGATTAATATTTATTTTACAGGCAACTTTGTAATTATTTTAACCAGGTACAATAGCTATTAAATAGTTAAGAACTATTTAATAGTTACCTAGTTAAAATAATAACAAATTTACCTGTAAAATAAATCCTAAACTAAGTTATAATTAAACCTAACACTACCCTATCAATAAAATAATTAAATAAACTACCTACAATTACCTACAATTAACCTAACACTACACTATCAATAAATTAATTAAACACAATTCCTACAAATAAATACAATTAAATAAACTAGCTAAAGTACAAAAAATAAAAAAGAACTAAGTTACAGAAAATAAAAAAATATTTACAAACATAAGAAAAATATTACAACAATTTTAAACTAATTACACCTACTCTAAGCCCCCTAATAAAATAACAAAGCCCCCCAAAATAAAAAATTCCCTACCCTATTCTAAATTAAAAAAGTTACAAGCTCTTTTACCTTACCAGCCCTGAACAGGGCCCTTTGCGGGGCATGCCCCAAGAATTTCAGCTCTTTTGCCTGTAAAAAAAAACATACAAAACCCCCCCCCCCAACATTACAACCCACCACCCACATACCCCTAATCTAACCCAAACCCCCCTTAAATAAACCTAACACTAAGCCCCTGAAGATCTTCCTACCTTGTCTTCACCATCCAGGTATCACCGATCCGTCCTGGCTCCAAGATCTTCATCCAACCCAAGCGGGGGTTGGCGATCCATAATCCGGTCCAGAAGAGGCTCCAAAGTCTTCCTCCTATCCGGCAAGAAGAGGACATCCGGACCGGCAAACATCTTCTCCAAGCGGCATCTTCGATCTTCTTCCATCCGGAGCGAAGCGGCAGGATCCTGAAGACATCCAGCGCGGAACATCCATCCGGACCGACGACTGAACGACGAATGACTGTTCCTTTAAGGGACGTCATCCAAGATGGCGTCCCTCGAATTCCGATTGGCTGATAGGATTCTATCAGCCAATCGGAATTAAGGTAGGAATTTTCTGATTGGCTGATGGAATCAGCCAATCAGAATCAAGTTCAATCCGATTGGCTGATCCAATCAGCCAATCAGATTGAGCTCGCATTCTATTGGCTGTTCCGATCAGCCAATAGAATGCGAGCTCAATCTGATTGGCTGATTGGATCGGCCAATCGGATTGAACTAGATTCTGATTGGCTGATTCCATCAGCCAATCAGAAAATTCCTACCTTAATTCCGATTGGCTGATAGAATCCTATCAGCCAATCGGAATTCGAGGGACGCCATCTTGGATGACGTCCCTTAAAGGAACAGTCATTCGTCGTTCAGTCGTCGGTCCGGATGGATGTTCCGCGCTGGAGGTCTTCAGGATCCTGCCGCTTCGCTCCGGATGGAAGAAGATCGAAGATGCCGCTTGGAGAAGATGTTTGCCGGTCCGGATGTCCTCTTCTTGCCGGATAGGAGGAAGACTTTGGAGCCTCTTCTGGACCGTATTATGGATCGCCAACCCCCGCTTGGGTTGGATGAAGATCTTGGAGCCAGGACGGATCGGTGATACCTGGATGGTGAAGACAAGGTAGGAAGATCTTCAGGGGCTTAGTGTTAGGTTTATTTAAGGGGGGTTTGGGTTAGATTAGGGGTATGTGGGTGGTGGGTTGTAATGTTGGGTGGGGGGTATTGTATGTTTTTTTTTACAGGCAAAAGAGCTGAAATTCTTGGGGCATGCCCCGCAAAGGGCCCTGTTCAGGGCTGGTAAGGTAAAAGAGCTTGTAACTTTTTTAATTTAGAATAGGGTAGGGAATTTTTTATTTTGGGGGGCTTTGTTATTTTATTAGGGGGCTTAGAGTAGGTGTAATTAGTTTAAAATTGTTGTAATATTTTTCTTATGTTTGTAAATATTTTTTTATTTTCTGTAACTTAGTTCTTTTTTATTTTTTGTACTTTAGCTAGTTTATTTAATTGTATTTATTTGTAGGAATTGTGTTTAATTAATTTATTGATAGTGTAGTGTTAGGTTAATTGTAGGTAATTGTAGGTAGTTTATTTAATTATTTTATTGATAGGGTAGTGTTAGGTTTAATTATAACTTAGGTTAGGATTTATTTTACAGGTAAATGTGTTATTATTTTAACTAGGTAACTATTAAATAGTTCTTAACTAGGTAACTATTAAATAGTTCTTAACTATTTAATAGCTATTGTACCTGGTTAAAATAATTACAAAGTTGCCTGTAAAATAAATATTAATCCTAAAATAGCTATAATATAATTATAATTTTTATTGTAGCTATATTAGGATTTATTTTACAGGTAAGTATTTAGCTTTAAATAGGAATAAGTTATTTAATAAGAGTTAATTTATTTCGTTAGATAAATATTATATTTAACTTAGGGGGGTGTTAGTGTTAGGGTTAGACTTAGCTTTAGGGGTTAATCCATTTATTAGAATAGCGGTGAGCTCCGATCGGAAGATTAGGGGTTAATAATTGAAGTTAGGTGTCGGCGATGTTAGGGAGGGCAGATTAGGGGTTAATACTATTTATGATAGGGTTAGTGAGGCGGATTAGGGGTTAATAACTTTATTATAGTAGCGCTCAGGTCCGCTCGGCAGATTAGGGGTTAATAAGTGTAGGCAGGTGTCGGCGACGTTGTGGGGGGCAGGTTAGGGGTTAATAAATATAATATAGGGGTCGGCGGTGTTAGGGGTAGCAGATTAGGGGTACATAGGGATAACGTAGGTGGCGGCGGTTTACGGAGCGGCAGATTAGGGGTTTAAAAAAATATGCAGGGGTCAGCGATAGCGGGGGGCGGCAGATTAGGGGTTAATAAGTGTAAGGTTAGGGGTGTTTAGACTCGGGGTACATGTTAGAGTGTTAGGTGCAGACGTAGGAAGTGTTTCCCCATAGGAAACAATGGGGCTGCGTTAGGAGCTGAACGCTGCTTTTTTGCAGGTGTTAGGTTTTTTTTCAGCTCAAACAGCCCCATTGTTTCCTATGGGAGAATCGTGCACGAGCACGTTTTTGAGGCCGGCCGCGTCCGTAAGCAACTCTGGTATCGAGAGTTGCATTTGCGGTAAAAATGCTCTACGCTCCTTTTTTGGAGCCTAACGCAGCATTTGTTTGAACTCTCGATACCAGAGTTAATTTTATGGTGCGGCCAGAAAAAAGCCCGCGGAGCGTTAACAGCCCTTTTACCGCCGAACTCCAAATCTAGGCCAGAGTGTTTGTACTCTCCATTGTGCCATTGACTTTCAGCACGTCTCACTACAGGTGAGAAATCCATCAAGGGAAACAGAGTGCCCATACTTACAGTACGTGTTTGGTTTTATATATATATATATATATATATATATATATATATATATATATATATATATATATATATATATATATATATATATATATATATATATATATATATATATATAAAACCAAACACGTACTGTAAGTATGGGCACTCAGTATATATATATATATATATATATATACAGTATATATATATATATATATACACAGTATATATATATATATATATATATATATATATATATATATATATATACACACACACACAGTATATATATATATATATATATATATATATAGATAGATAGATAGATAGATAGATAGATATTTTACCAAACAAACATTATATACAGTATAAATAGAAATATGTATTAATGAATAAATAGAACATATTCTGCTATTTGAAGAACATTGAAATGTTAAATTCATATTTTCATTTCAGGTTAGCGCACTAAAGAACATGCATTCTGTTACGCCGCCCTGGCTGTTGCCAGGGACGTGACACTTCCTCTCTGCTTGTTGCCTAGGACGCTCTGGTGGTTGCCAGGAATCCGGCAGTTCCTCTGAGCGAGCGGCAATGACGTCATCGCTGCACGTCTCCTCCTCTCTGAAGCCGGGTCCTTGAGCTCTTGGTGCGAATCGGCAGCTATGTACTTGCTTCTTTTAAATTCTCTGCCCAAGTATAGCTGTTACTTATTGTGCTCCTGGGTGCTGTGTACCATATTTCTGGATTGCTATATATCGTTACTGAACTCTGCCTGTCTGACTACTCTGCCTGCTTAACCCCCTAAAGTACTGGATTGCCATAACATTGCTGAACTCTGCCTGCTTAACCCTTAAAGTACTGGATTGCTATACTGTTGCCGAACTCTGCTTGCCTGGCCATTCTATTGGTTTACCCCTGAACTGTTATACTACTGGATATCCTTTTGTTGCTGACTCCTGCCTGTTTCCGGTCCTTCTAATGGTTTACCCCTGAACTACCTTACTGCCGGATTGTCTTCCTGTTGCAGCTGAGGACTGCCCTGCCTGATGTGAGTATTGCTTACCTCATTTCACAAACTCTCTCTGTGATATTTCCTATCATTCCACTTGACGCCAGGATAAGAAGACTACGGGCCAAGTCGGTCTGATAGCGGAATATCCCACGAGCATTACATATTTGGATTTGCGCATGAGTAGGCTGTTTATCCCCGCTTTTCTTGCTCCATTGACTTATATAGGGTAATACATTAACGTGGTCATGATATTCTATCTTCAGCTTTTTGAGTGTGTTGGCTCTTGCGAAAACATAATTTATGTTTACCTGATAAATTTATTTCTCTTGTGGTGTATCCAGTCCACGGATCATCCATTACTTGTGGGATATTCTCCTTCCCAACAGGAAGTTGCAAGAGGATCACCCACAGCAGAGCTGCTATATAGCTCCTCCCCTAACTGCCATATCCAGTCATTCGACCGAAACTAGCAGAGAAAGGAGAAACCATAGGGTGCAGTGGTGACTGTAGTTTAAAATTTAGACCTGCCTTAAAAGGACAGGGCGGGCCGTGGACTGGATACACCACAAGAGAAATACATTTATCAGGTAAGCATAAATTATGTTTTCTCTTGTTAGGTGTATCCAGTCCACGGATCATCCATTACTTGTGGGATACCAATACCAAAGCTAAAGTACACGGATGAAGGGAGGGACAAGGCAGGTACTTAAACGGAAGGGACCACTGCCTGTAGAACCTTTCTCCCAAAAATAGCCTACGAAGAAGCAAAAGTATCAAATTTGTAAAATTTTGAAAAGGTATGAAGCGAAGACCAAGTCACCGCTTTGCAAATCTGTTCAACAGAAGCCTCATTTTTAAAGGCCCAGGTGGAAGCCACAGCTCTAGTAGAATGAGCTGTAATCCTTTCAGGGGGCTGCTGTCCAGCAGTCTAATAGGCTAAGCGTATTACGCTCCGAAGCCAAAAAGAAAGAGAGGTTGCCGAAGCCAAAAAGAAAGAGACGTTGCCGAAGCCTTTTGACCTCTCCTCTGTCCAGAGTAAACAACAAACAGGGAAGATCTTTGACGAAAATCTTTAGTCGCTTGTAAGTAAAACTTTAAAGCACGGACTACATCCAAATTATGTAAAAGACGTTCCTTCTTTGAAGAAGGATTAGGACACAATGATGGAACAACAATCTCTTGATTGATATTCTTGTTGGAAACTACCTTAGGTAAAAACCCAGGTTTTGTACGCAGAACTACTTTATCTGTATGGAAAATCAGATAAGGAGAATCACATTGTAAAGCTGATAACTCAGAGACTCTACGAGCCGAGAAAATAGCCATCAAAAACAGAACTTTCCAAGATAAAAGTTTGATATCAATGGAATGAAGGGGTTCAAACAGAACTCCTTGAAGAACCTTAAGAACCAACTCCATGGAGGAGCAACAGGTTTAAACACAGGCTTAATTCTAACCAAAGCCTGACAAAATGCCTGGACGTCTGGAACCTCTGCCAGACGCTTGTGCAAATGGATAGACAGAGCAGAAATCTGTCCCTTTAAAGAACTAGCTGATAATCCTTTATCCAAACCCTCTTGGAGAAAGGACAATATCCTAGGAATCCTAACCTTACTCCATGAGTAATTCTTGGATTCACACTAATGAAGATATTTGCTCCATATCTTATGGTAGATTTTCCTGGTTACAGGCTTTCGTGCCTGTATTAAGGTATCAATGACTGACTCGGAGAAGCCACGCCTTGATAAAATCAAGCGTTCAATCTCCAGGCAGTCAGTCTCAGAGAAATTAGATTTGGATGATTGAAAGGACCTTGTAGTAAAAGGTCTTGTCTCAGAGGCAGAGGCCAAGGTGGAAAGGATGACATGTCCACCAGGTCTGCATACCAGGTCCTGCGTGGCCATGCAGGCGCGATCAAGATCACTGATGCTCTCCCAGTTCTCTACACCTGGGATATGGATCGCTGATAGATGGCAAGAGTGAGTCTCTTCCAAGAAATGGTACTGTTTAAGATGAAAGTTCTCTTTATTAGGACATGTTAAAACAAAGTTGCTCACGTGCAGTTATATTTAAAAGCCAAAAACACTACTTAAAGGCCAGTCTGATATGTTTCGGCTGTTCCGCCTTATTCATAGACTCACTATCTATTAGTCGCCTGTGGAGCTTTATACGCTCCCTCACAACCTCATTGGTTGCTAATAAGTGTGCTTATTAACCCTTTCTATGTCGGACAAAAATAGGTAATATTACTTACAATGAAAGATACTGTTTTTCTCAAATGCATGTATATTAACCTCTTACATACAAGTCTACTTGGACTATTGCTATATCTGCCTTTAAGTAGTGTTTTTGGCTTTTAAATATTACTGCACGTGAGCAACTTTGTTTTAACATGTCCTAATGAAGAGAACTTTCATCTTAAACAGTACCATTTCTTGGAAATTACACATATCCGACCTGGGAGAGGGCCGGTGTGTACTGTAGAAGGGCAATCCAGCCCACCCGAGGGGGCTCTGGGTAAGTCAGCACATAACGAACGCCAAGACCGGCTTATTACACAGGAATGGAGCAACGCTGCCAGCCTGAGTGACTTACCTACTGATTGGCCGCAACTAAGCACGTGTATCGTGACGTCAGACGCCGAAGGGGAATCTCCAAGCCACGAGAGAGTGGAGCACTAGAGATCCCGGAGGGCTCAGGAGACAGTGTGACCAGAACGAGGTGTCTACATCGGGCAGAACAAGAGCAGGTGAGAGGGTAATATTTCTCTCACATCCTATACAGAAGCCGTTAGCGGTCGGATATCCAGGACCACGAAGCACCTCACGTTACCTCTTATGAAAGAGTGAGTCTCTGCCCAGCGAATTATCTTGGAGACTTCTAACATCGCTAGGGAGCTCCTGGTCCCCCCTTGATGGTTGATGTAAGCCACAGTCGTGATGTTGTCCGACTGAAATCTGATGAACCTCAGGGTTGCTAACTGAGGCCAAGCTAGAAGAGAATTGAATATTGCTCTTAACTCCAGAATATTTATTGGGAGGAGTTTCTCCTCCTGAGTCCACGATCCCTGAGCCTTCAGGGAATTCCAGACTGCACCCCAACCTAGAAGGCTGGCATCTGTTGTTACAATTGTCCAATCTGGCCTGCGAAAGGTCATACCTTTGGACAGATGGACCCGAGATAGCCACCAGAGAAGAGAATCTCTGGTCTCTTGATCCAGATTTAGCAGAGGGGACAAATCTGTGTAATCCCCATTCCACTGACTGAGCATGCATAATTGCAGCGGTCTGAGATGTAGGCTCGCAAATGGCACTATGTCCATCGCCGCTACCATTAAGCCGATCACTTCCATGCACTGAGCCACCGAAGGGCGCAGAATGTAGTGAAGAACACGGCAGGAATTTAGAAGCTTTGATAACCTGGACTCCGTCAGGTAAATTTTCATTTCTACAGAATCTATCAGAGTTCCTAGGAAGGAAACCCTTGTGAGGGGTGATAGAGAACTCTTTCCCTTTCCACCCATGTGACCTCAGAAATGCCAACACTATGTCCGTATGAGATTTGGCAATTTGGAAGTTTGACGCCTGTATCAGGATGTCGTCTAGATAAGGGGCCACTGCTATGCCCCGTGGTCTTAGGACCGCCAGAAGAAACCCCAGAACCTTTGTAAAAATTCTTGGGGCTGTAGCTAACCCGAAGGGAAGAGCCACAAACTGGTAATGCCTGGCTAGAAAGGCAAACCTTAGGAACCGATGATGATCTTTGTGAATCGGTATGTGAAGGTAAGCATCCTTCAAATCCACTGTGGTCATGTACTGACCCTCCTGGATCATAGGTAGGATTGTCCATTTTGAACGATGGAACTCTGAGGAATTTGTTTAAGCTCTTTAGATCCAAAATTGGTCTGAAGGATCCCTCTTTTTTGGGAACCACAAACAGATTTGAATAAAATCCCTGTCCTTGTTCCATCTGTGGAACTGGATGGATCACTCCCATTATTAGGAGGTCTTGCACACAGCGTAAGAATGCCTCTTTCTTTATCTGGTTTACAGATAATCTCGAAAGGTGAAATCTCCCTTGTGGGGGGGAAGCTTTGAAGTCCAGAAGATATCCCTGAGATATGATCTCCAACACCCAGGGATCCTGAACATCTCTTGCCCACGCCTGGGCGAAGAGAGAAAGTCTGCCCCCTACTAGATCCGTTGCCGGATAGGGGGCCGTTCCTTCATGCTGTCTTAGAGGCAGCAGCAGGCTTTCTGGCCTGCTTGCCTTTGCTCCAGGCCTGGTTAGATTTCCAGGCCGGCTTGGATTGCGCAAAAGTTCCCTCTTGTTTTGTAGCAGAGGAAGTTGATGCTGCACCTGCCTTGAAGTTTCGAAAGGCACGAAAATTAGACTGTTTGGCCCTTGATTTGGCCCTGTCCTGAGGAAGGGTATGACCCTTACCTCCAGTAATGTCAGCAATAATTTCCTTCAAACCAGGCCCGAATAGGGTCTGCCCCTTGAAGGGAATGTTAAGTAATTTAGACTTTGAAGTCACGTCAGCTGACCAAGATTTAAGCCATAGCGCCCTACGCGCCTGGATGGCGAATCCAGAATTCCTAGCCGTTAGTTTAGTCAAATGAACAATGGCATCAGAAACAAAAGAATTAGCTAGCTTAAGTGTTCTAAGCTTGTCAAGTATTTCAGTCAATGGAGTAGCTGTCTGAAAGGCCTCTTCCAGAACGCCGCCGCAGCAGCAGTGACAGGAACAATGCATGCAAGGGGCTGCAGGATAAAACCTTGTTGAATAAACATTTTCTTAAGGTAACCTTCTAATTTTTTATCCATTGGATCTGAAAAAGCACAACTGTCCTCAACAGGGATAGTGGTAGGCTTTGCTAAAGTAGAAACTGCTCCCTCCACCTTAGGGACCGTCTGCCATAAGTCCCGTGTGGTGGAGTCTATTGGAAATATTTTTCTAAAAATAGGAGGGGGGAAAACGGCACACCGGGTCTGTCCCACTCCTTAGTAATAATTTCTGTAAACCTTTTAGGTATTGGAAAAACGTCAGTACACACCGGCACCGCATAGTATTTATCCAGTCTACACAATTTCTCTGGCACTGCAATTGTGTCACAGTCATTCAGAGCAGCTAAAACCTCTCCAAGCAACACCCGGAGGTTCTCAAGCTTAACTTTAAAAGTAACTAATTTAAAAATAATGTTGTGGGTGAAGCGCTGAATCTTAATCTCCAAAGCCTCACTATAAAACTATCCCCTTCCTGGATAGTAACAATTACAATAATAAATTATTAAAAAAAGTGGGCGCTTAAAGCAGGAGATTCAGTAGATATGTAACAAATTATACTTTCCTCTGTGGGGATTAGATCAGACTAAGGGGGATGATATCCAAACTACTGCCGTTCAGAAGTGGAAATAAACAATTCTGATATATTTAATTATTTTTATTTGATATAATTAAATGTTTTAAGAACAATTCAAAATTTCAAAAACAATAATTAATATCCACGGTTAAAACAATACTTCATATTCCAATTCTAAAACAATACACATTCACTTCCAACTATAGTTGCTTTTTCAGCCATACACACACTCAAACACTCCCTAAAACAATATAGTAAAAATGGTTATAAAAACAATACATGCAAGTTTGAGTAGAAGTCACAAACCAGAAGGAGCAATATATTCCCAAAAGGGATCAACAGGTAATATCGTATATTCCTGATAAGAAAGTTGTGCACAGTATGTTTAAACAAGTCCGCTACAGCAAGGTAAGGTGCTAGGTATTAGTATCCTTAAAATTGATTAGCCCCCAAATGCAAACAGCCGTCGGTATTTTTTCACCGGCGCTGTATTCAATTTGCACCAAACAAGGGGTAGTCCGTGAGACTTCAGTCTTTTACTAAGATCTCCGTTACTGTCCTGTATATTTAGAGGCTATCCGCCTTCTTACCGTTACCGTTACTCCACTGTATTTCAGCCGTCCTGCTGCAAACAATTGACCGCACACCGGCGGCTTCCAAGACTCCTACGTCACCTGGTATCCGGAACCTCCAGGTGAATCAGACTTGCGCAAGTCTATTTACGAGGTGTAGGAAGACCTCTAATCCTGATTCTTGTGGCCGCTCTTTAGTACTTACACAGTACGCGGTTAAGATCCTTCAGTCTTTGTTTATCAAACTTGTAGCAGAAAAAGGCAATTTTGTTTATATAGTGACAGGGTAATTCTTCTACGCGTTTCAACCCGTGTGGGTCTTTATCAAGATACTTTACCCTGCATCTGTGCTTTCTTAAAAACCCCGCTGTAGCTTCTGATTTGTCAGTTGTTCATTTCCTTCCAGTTTGCATTAAATGTGGGAATCAATACAGACACATGCTTCATCAATTGCAAACCACTTCACACTCATAAACCAATTCATATATATACATAGACTATTACCATTTAGAATACAACAAATTAATATCCATAATAAAATACTATTCTAAAATCTTAAATTTAATAAATTTAAAAATTAATTAAAAAACATTTAAGAAAAAAGGATTATCAAAAAACATATCTAAAATTAACCTAAGGGGGAGGTTATATATTTTCAAATACTAATGATCACTATCACATGGCATGAAAAGTAAACAATAAATATTCTAACAACCGGTAAGTTTAGTGGTGTATATGGGCAAACAAAATATTGGGTATAAATAATCAATCTGATAAAAATTGTATTTTAGAGGCTCATTATAGGAAGATATTATAACAATTAAATAATCAATCTGATAAATATAGTATTTAGAGGCTCATTTTAAGAAGATATTAAAATAAATTGTAATATAATACACATAGAAAATTACATTAAAAATTACATTAAAAAAGGGGCCAATTCTAGTTCTGAGTTGAGGCCATTGGGGTACAATGTATTAAAATTATAAATTAACTCAGCTTCTCTCTTTAAAAGTTTATTTTCAAAATTGCCCCCCCTCCAGTCCTTCCTTACCAAACACAACCCCCAAAATGTGAGATCCTTGATGTTATTTTTATGTGTCTCTCTAAAATGTTGGTATAAATGTGTATCCAACTTCCCCTTTTCAATATTCCTTAGATGTTCCCTAACCCTATCTCTCAGCATCCTAGTTGTTTCCCCAATATAAAAATAATTACAAGAACATTGTAACATGTACACTACACCCTTACTATTGCACCTAATTATATCCTTGATCTTATATTCTTTGTCCATACCTGGGATCACTACATCCTTCTTTTTAATCCCATTTCTACAGGCTTTACAAGTGACACAGGGAAAGAAGCCTCTTATTTCTTCTCCTTTTAGATCCTTATCTTTCAGGGGTCTTTCTTTTTTCCGTTTAAATTCGCTAGGGGCTAAAATTGTTTTAAAATTTTTTGTTTTTTTATACACAATCCTTGGGTATGGGGGGAGCTTGTCTCCAATCACAGGATCATTTTTTTATAAGGTGCCAGTGCTTTCTTAGGATTTTCCTCATTACCCCATGATCCTCACTATATGTGGTGATAAATGGAACATCTATCATTTCTCTGTTCTCAAATTTTCTATTTTTATATTCCAAAAGGGAATTTCTCTCTGTGTCCCTAGCCCTTGTGATAGCTGCTTTAATATTTTTCTCCTGATAGCCTCTATCTCTAAACCTATCTTCCAATATTTCTATTTGTTCCTCGAAATCCATTAATCTGGAACAGTTTTTTCGAATCCTTAGGCATTGGCCAACCGGAATATTATCTATCCATTTCTTATAGTGGCAGCTAGTAGCGTGGATGTAGTTATTTGCATCCGTGGGCTTAAAATGGGTTTTAGTTATACATTCTTTGTTTTCCACAACTAGATCTAAATCTAGGAAGGTAATTTTCTCTTTACTGATATTATAAGTAAAAGTCAGGCCCCTATCATTACTGTTCATAGTATTAAATAAATCTATGAGAGACTCTTCACTTCCACGCCAAATTATTAAAATGTCATCTATGTATCTTTTAAAAAGCACGAGATCCGCACCAAGCTCAGCAAACTGGAGAAACCTCTGTTCCCATTCTCCCATAAACAAATTTGCGTAGCTCGGTGCGAATCTCGTGCCCATGGCTGTACCTTCTATTTGCTGGAAATAATTACCATCAAAAGAAAAATAATTATGCTCCAATATAAAACTAATACTTTCTAATATAAATTCCTTCTGATCCTCAACTATACTCTCGTCTTTAGATAAAAAATATTCCACAGCTTCCAATCCTAAATTGTGTTTAATATTTGTGTACAAAGATGACACATCACAGGTGGCCATAAAATAGCCATCCTCCCATTCTATTTCTTTCAGTATTCTTAAAACACTAGTAGAGTCTTTTAAGTAAGAATCTAAAGTCCCTACATATTTTTGGAGGAAATTGTCCACGTACTGAGAAAGGTTGGATGTAATAGAATCAATCCCCGAGACGATAGGCCTCCCAGGGGGATTAACTAGACTTTTATGCACCTTAGGCAAAAAGTAAAATATGGGGATCCTAGGATGTTGTGGTTTGATATATAAATATTCTTTTTCTGTTAAAATCCCTTTATCCTTCCCTTTATCTATAATTTTAAGTAATTTAGTTATAAACTTTTTAGTTGGATCCATCTCTAGCTTCCTATAGGTTTTTCTATCGTTTAATAGTCTCTCGGCCTCATTTTTATAGTTTTTACTGTCCATAATGACCAGGCCTCCTCCTTTGTCTGCCATTTTGAATGTGATATCACTGTTATTTTGAAGTTGTTCTAGCAATTCTTTGTCCTTTTTATTTAAATTTCTTTTATATTTATTCTTTCGTCCTTCACTTTTCCTTAGGTCCAATAGGACCATTTTTTCGAAGGTTTCTAAATTGCTTCCTCTATCGTTTTTCGGATAGAAGTTTGACTTCAGTTTTAAATTAGTATGTTCAAATTTATCAACATTCGTGGTGGCTCTATCATTACCTATATATTTTTCAATGGGGTTTTTTAGAAAGAACCGTTTAAGAGTAAGGTTCCTCACGTACTTCTTCACATTAATGTGAGTTTCAAATTTATTTAAAGTCCTAGATGGGGCAAATGATAACTCTAAATTTAAAACTCTCTCCTCATCTTTACTTAAAATTTTATTACTCAGATTGAAAATCCCTATCTTTCTTGTCTTAGTTATTTCTGTCTCTTGGCTTCTATTCTTTCCATTCTTTCCCCTTCCTCCTCTAGCTCCTCTAGTTGTCTTTTTCTTTCTCTTGACCCTAAAACCCTTTCTTCTTTTTCTTGTATACTCTGGTTTTTTTGCGGTAATGGGCGTCCCTCCCTTCTGGGGCTTCGATCTAAAAAATCCCTTTCTTCACTGGTTAATTCTATTTGTTTCATACTATTCCCTGCCCCGAATTGATTTTCTTTCAAATTACTTAAGGGGGTGAATCTATTTGATGTTGGTATATCCAGATTTCTTTTTATAGATGAATTCTCCTCCCTTCTTGTTTGTTGGTTAAAACCCCCTTGTTGATAATTATTCCCTTCCCTACCATAATGTTCAGCATTCCTATTTCTCATATAGCCTCCATTTCTATTCCTCTGGAAATCATTTGTCCTTTCATCCCTATATCCATTGTGGTTCTCCCTCCATTGGTGATCCCTCCCTCTAAAGTAATTTTGCCCATTATATCTATTATCAAAATGATTATAATTATAGGGCCTTCTATCATAATTCCGGTTCCATCCACCTTGGAATCTATTCCTATAGTTCCCATTGTTGTATTCTCCATTTCTATAGTCATAGTTGTGTCCTCTATTATAGTGGTTCACAGCTTTTCTGTTATTGTGTTCCCATGAATTATTCTCTACTCTTTCATTCCCCAAATCTTTAGCGACATTCATGGGTTCAGTGTCCCTCTGTATGTTTGCTGATTCTGTAATATCCCTTTTAAATTTCTTATATTTGGCTACTATAATTTCCTTCTTAGTGTTCTCTAATCTTTCAATAATTACATGTTGTCTTTCTTTTAGGGCCTGATCTTCCTTTATCGATTCTAATTTTTCTTTAATGTTTAATATTTCATTATTCATTTGTTCAATACTTTCATTTCTTGATTTTTTAATCACTTCAATTAAACCTTTTGATGCTCCTTTCAGAACACTATCCCATTCTAATTGTAATGGTTCACTAAGTTCAAAGGTACAACTCTTTTTTAATTTAAGGCCCCTTGGGATTAAATCTTGATCCAAATATCTATCTAAGACAATTAGTTCCATCTTTTGCCTAAGTTCTTTGTTCAAAACTTTTTCCAATTCGCCTAAAAGTTTTAAAATATCAGCTTGGTCAAAACATTCTTCAGGTTGTTTAAAATCCTTATTAATCTCAGAAAACAATTTATCTCGATAGCTAAAAATATCCATATCAACAGTGATTCTGCTGCTTACACACCGTGGAAGAAAAAGGAACTAATTTAAAAATAATGTTGTGGGTGAAGCGCTGAATCTTAATCTCCAAAGCCTCACTATAAAACTATCCCCTTCCTGGATAGTAACAATTACAATAATAAATTATTAAAAAAAGTGGGCGCTTAAAGCAGGAGATTCAGTAGATATGTAACAAATTATACTTTCCTCTGTGGGGATTAGATCAGACTAAGGGGGATGATATCCAAACTACTGCCGTTCAGAAGTGGAAATAAACAATTCTGATATATTTAATTATTTTTATTTGATATAATTAAATGTTTTAAGAACAATTCAAAATTTCAAAAACAATAATTAATATCCACGGTTAAAACAATACTTCATATTCCAATTCTAAAACAATACACATTCACTTCCAACTATAGTTGCTTTTTCAGCCATACACACACTCAAACACTCCCTAAAACAATATAGTAAAAATGGTTATAAAAACAATACATGCAAGTTTGAGTAGAAGTTACCTTGCTGTAGCGGACTTGTTTAAACATACTGTGCACAACTTTCTTATCAGGAATATACAATATTACCTGTTGATCCCTTTTGGGAATATATTGCTCCTTCTGGTTTGTGACTTCTACTCAAACTTGCATGTATTGTTTTTATAACCATTTTTACTATATTGTTTTAGGGAGTGTTTGAGTGTGTGTATGGCTGAAAAAGCAACTATAGTTGGAAGTGAATGTGTATTGTTTTAGAATTGGAATATGAAGTATTGTTTTAACCGTGGATATTAATTATTGTTTTTGAAATTTTGAATTGTTCTTAAAACATTTAATTATATCAAATAAAAATAATTAAATATATCAGAATTGTTTATTTCCACTTCTGAACGGCAGTAGTTTGGATATCATCCCCCTTAGTCTGATCTAATCCCCACAGAGGAAAGTATAATTTGTTACATATCTACTGAATCTCCTGCTTTAAGCGCCCACTTTTTTTAATAATTTATTAACTTTAAAAGTAGACATATCTGAATCAGGTTTCCCCGAGTCAGAGACGTCACCCACAGACTGAAGCTCTTCCTCAGCTTCTGCATATTATGACGCAGTATCAGACATGGGCCTTAAAACATCTGCGCGCTCTGTATTACGTCTAACCCCAGAGCTATCGCGCTTTCCTCTGAATTCAGGCAGTCTGGCTAATACCGCTGACAGGGTATTATCCATAATTGCCGCCATGTCCTGCAAAGTAATCGCTATGGGCGTCTTTGATGTACTTGGCGTCATTTTAGCGTGAGTCCCTTGAGCGGGAGTCAAAGGGTCCGACACGTGGGGAGAGTTAGTCGGCATAACTTCCCCCTCGTCAGAATCCTCTGGTGATAATTCTTTTAAAGATAACAGCTGATCTTTATTGTTTAAAGTGAAATCAATACATTTAGTACACATTCTCCTATGGGGTTCCGCCATGGCTTTTAAGCATAATGAACAAGGAGTTTCCTCTATGTCAGACATGTTTATACAGACTAGCAATGAGACTAGCAAGCTTGGAAAACACTTTAAATCAAGTTAACAAGCAATATAAAAAAACGTTACTGTGCCTTTAAGAGAAACAAATTTTGCCAAAATTTGAAATAACAGTGAAAAAAGGCAGTTAAACTAACGAAATTTTTACAGTGTATGTAACAAGTTAGCAGAGCATTGCACCCACTTGCAAATGGATGATTAACCCCTTAATACAAAAAAAAGATTAACAAAATGAAAAATATGTTTTTTAAACAGTCATAACAACTGCCACAGCTCCTACTTTTGAAGCCTTTTGATCCCTTCAGAGATGTCCTATAGCATGCAGGGGACTGCTGAGGGAAGCTGAATGTCACAGTTTGTAATTTTAACTGCACCAACTGTAACTTTTATACTATAACAGTGGAAAGCCTCAGGAAACTGTTTCTAGGCAAAAATAAAGCCAGCCATGTGGAAAAAACTAGGCCCCAATAAGTTTTATCACCAAAGCATATATAAAAACGATTAAACATGCCAGCAAACGTTTTATATTGCACATTAATCAGAGTATATACCTCTGATAGCAAGCCTGATACTAGTCGCTATTAAATCACTGTATTTAGGCTTTAACTTACATTAATCCGGTATCAGCAGCATTTTCTAGCAAATTCCATCCCTAGAAAAACTTAACTGCACATACCTTATTGCAGGATACCCTGCACGCCATTCTCCCTCTGAAGTTACCTCACTCCTCAGACATATGTGAGAACGGCAGTGGATCTTAGTTACTTCTGCTAAGATCATAGAAAAACGCAGGCAGATTCTTCTTCTAAATGCTGCCTGAGATAAAAACAGTACACTCCGGTACCATTTAAAAACAATAAACTTTTTATTGAAGAAAAAACTAACTATATTTTACCACTTTCCTCTAACTACCTCCAGCTATGTTGAGAGCTTGCAAGAGAATGACTGGGTATGGCAGTTAGGGGAGGAGCTATATAGCAGCTCTGCTGTGGGTGATCCTCTTGCAACTTCCTGTTGGGAAGGAGAATATCCCACAAGTAATGGATGATCCGTGGACTGGATACACCTAACAAGAGAAAACTTTTTACTTTCAATTTGTAATATGCATAATACCCGACGCACGCAGTTTTAACGCATAAGTGGGATCGCAAAATACCGCTCTAGGCGGAATCTAGCCCATAGTGATTAATGATAAACTACAAAGACATTAATAATTTTACCACATTAACAGCACATCCAAGTGCTCAATAACTGAATAGCATTACATTTTAAAAGGTGTGATACATGTGTGCAAGTCTCTTTAATTTGAATTGAATATCTAATAATACTAATTTAGGTGATCAATACATAAACTAAGTCAATATAAATTGAATATGAACCACAAAAAAATAATATGAGGAATTTAAAACACAGATACATTAAAATGGATATAGAGTGAGCAAGAACTGGAATAAAATAATATAATTTTGAAGTAATAACCAATTTGAATGCATTGATTTATACCATATAATCTGTCTATTTTTTATATACTTACTGGAGATGTTGTAAGTCTCAGTATGCTGCCATTTTTTATCTCCATGCGATTCTAAAAGAAAATAGGCTAAACATGAGTCATCCTGCTGAAATACATTGATTTAATATGCGTATCTTTGCATTTCATTAAAGGGTTACAAAATCCAACCCATTTTTGGTTTAGAACCCCGAGTAGTGCTTGCCAGGTGCTGAACAAAAACTGTGTCGTCTCCTGAGCTTACATTCCTGCTTTTCAAATAAAGATACCAAGAGGACAAAGAAAATGTGATAAAAGGAGTAAATAAGAAAGTTGCTTTAAATTGCATGCTCTATCTGAATCATGAAAGGAAAAAAATTGGGTTTCATATCCCTTTAAATTTCTATTGGATAATGATGAACTCTAACCACTCACTCTCCGGACTCGGATGTCATAGTTCATAGAGTCATCGCTCTCAATAGAATACTGGACTATGTCTACACCGAAACAAACATAGATTGGAATGCATGAGGCTCTTGGGACCCGACTAAGCAATGCCCACTAGTTGAGATATAGAGAGAGCTCGAGAGACTGTTTTTTTTTTTTTATGTCTTTCTTCCTTTTTCTGTTATTTGTTGTTCTCTTCCATTTGTAATGAAAAACTTCAATAAAAACATTTAAGCATAAAATTCTATTGGATGCAGCTCAATCACAGATTTCAGATGAGGTGTTAGGTGGAAGGGAGAGTAGGGAGATGGAAAATATTACTGTCTCTTTATGAATATTCATGCTGGATAAACCCTTTTTAAGTAACAATGGGGATAGGTTAGAAAGTGAAGTTCTTGGAGAGAAAGAGAAACTAAAAGAGAGGTATTCTGAATAAGGTAAAGGGGGTAAAATGAGATATATATATATGTTCAGGGAGATGTGGAAATTGAGTGAGAGAGAAAATAAATATGAATTGAGAATATATGGGTGAGTTAGAATGGAGATGAAATAAGTCCAAAGTAGAGAGGCAATATATGAGAGAAAGGGAGGGTATTAAGATAGAAGGAAAGAGTAAGGACTTGGAGAGTGAAAACAAAGTCTAAAAAAGGAGCAGAGTCTAAGGAACCTAAGAGTAGAACTGGAAGGGGACATATTAATAAAATCAGTTAAAATTATGATTATTTCATTCCTCTATCGCTTTAAACACCGCTTTTATTAACCAATATTAAGTACAAGATTTTTATTGGCCTGCTGCTATAATCAACTCTGCTTAGCAGGGCTCCAATTATCCTATATGGTGTAACCATCAGTTATTATTGCTGCTTGTTTTGTGCAGCTTTCCTCTATGTATGTATTTTATATACACATAAAAGGTAATAGTGCTAAATTAATGACATAAAGAAGCTTCCAAACTCACCAACTCAGTGATGTATCCCTGGTGCCCATCCACATACTGTAGTGCATACTGTTCTGAGTTACTTATGTTCCACCTATAAGACAAGAGCATTGTGACATATCAGACAACCTGGCAGCTTCATTTGTCTTATAAATTATTTCCTCTCACTTTCCAATCAGTTCTTTAGATTGCAGATAGATTTCACCTCCTGGCATATTTTTCAACGTAACTCAATTGTTTCACTCATTTCAGACCAGCCACCGATTATGTGCTCATCATTTCACTCTACCCAAAGACTTCTCTCCCTCACAGTAACTGTTCTCTGTTACTAATCGCTTCTACTCCCTTGTAACTTTTCACTCACCAGTCCTCCCAGGTGTTTCCCAGTCATTTTGTTCCCAGTCACAAGTCAGACCCCAGTCATCTTGTTTTCTGATAGTCAATTTGTACATTTCCAAGTGATGTCTCTAATCTCCAAGCAACTTATTTGATCTTTTGGCCACTTCTTTCATTCCCAAGTCACTTCTCTTGTTACTCTTCTCAACTCTTAGTCATATTTCTAATTTCTTATGTACTCCAACTCAGCAGTAACATCACTTCTCCCAGCCACATCTCATGTGTCTTAGTTTATTTCTCTTATATCCCAATCTCTTGTCTCCTATACAATTCCACCACAATTATATAAATCTTATCCTGGTTACTTCTCGTCTCCTACATACCTCTCTATTCTCTTCTTCTCACTTCTCTTGTTTTCTATACACTTATCCTAAGTATGTCTTCCTTCTATATACTTATCTAATAGCCAGGTAACGTCTCTTGTCTCCTACACACTTTTTCCTTCACTTAGTCACCTTGCTTGGCTCCTATACACTCCTCTCATCTTTCTGTCACTTATCTTATCTGATATACAATCCCCTAATCGCTCAGTCACTTTGCTTGTCTCCGATATATTTCTCTAATCTCTGAGTCACATTCTCTTGTTTTCTATACACTTATGTATTTTAAACTTCTCTCCTACACATTTCTCCCATCTCCAAGTCACTTTTCTTGTCTCCAACACACTTCTCTCTTATTCCAGTCACTTATTTTGTCTCCTTTAGATTTATTCTATATCCCAGTAAATTGTCCAATAACTTTTCTGGGGTTTTTTTTAATAATTTTATTTTCTCACATATATCCTTTAAAAATACTTACCCATCACATACATCCTTGAGTACTGATGTCAAAGGCTTGCTCTGAAACAGATACCAAAAATATTTAAATTTTGCTCAGGGCTAGAACTATATATCTTAATATTTTATAGCTATATCCAATCTATATATGTAGTGTCAATATATAATGCATAACCATCTATTTGATCACTGTGAAGTATCTTCAAATGTTCACCATTAGCTTTATTTTGCTGTATTCATAAAACATAAAGCAAATACAGTGTCAGTATTCACTAAAGGTCACATTTAGCTTTCTACCAATGCTTCAAGAAACCAACCTATCTTATTTGCCAAGACAACCCCACCAACTTTGAGTATTGAGGCTTATAGAGAAAGTATTATAGGTAGACACTAATGGGATAACTTCATAACAGTATCTGGCAGGTTCAAAATACTATTAGAAAATAATTTTTTTGAGATTTGCATTCATTCATCTTTAAGTCTAGATTATTAATTTAATTTAAATAATTAAATAAAATTCTCATTGGCTCCTCTGACTCCCTGGAAAATCAGGTGGAAGGCTAGTATTCAGTTGTACAAACCCTTATCTGTCCTTTTTGTAATGTAACTGTTCTAGCTTTGTGAAATCACACTATATTTACCAGTGGGAAAAGGGACCTTTCATTGAAACGGTCACCTGCAACTTGGTACAAAGCTGTAGTTTACACTAAAAAGCTATACATTGCAACACTCTACAAGTTGAACTACAAAGCACTAGTTAGGTGGAATATGGTTCCACAAGTAATCCACAAAATATTCCCAGACAAGTTTGAGAAGTGTAATATTAAAGCGATGGTAAACTTGACATGTTTTAAAATCAGGTCCCAAGTCTAAGCAATATTTTAGATGGACTTTTATTGATCACTTCTAATAAAGATGTGTTGTAACTTACTTTTGAATCTAGGCGTGCCATTCTAATACCCCGTGCTCCGGCCCCCCACTTAAAAACTTTTGCGAGATAACTGTTTGAACTTTTCTCCAATCTGCTTTCTAGTTGTACAGCACTTTTAGTGTAGCTAGAGCACTGATTGGAGAACAATTCAAACCATTCACTCAAAAAGTTCTGAAGTGGCTGGCTGAAGTGCAGGGTATTAGAATGGCACAGCTAGATTAAAAAATAAGTTACAGTGCATCTTTATTAGAAGTTATCAATTAAAGTCCCTGTAAAATATCGCTTAGATTCCGGACATGATTTTAAAAGATATCAAACTTACCATAACTTTAACCTAGATGTTATCACAGCCCTATTCCATCATAACTTTGTTTGAGGCCTGAGCAGAGATCACTTTTCATTGCAATTCTTCTAGCTTGTATATATATATATATATATATATATAGACCTTGATGTAGCCTTATTAATCTATAATAAACAAGATCACTCTTTCCTTTGGAAATGATTACGTTAGCTCCTATTGTACACACAGCACAGCTGTATGATATTGGTTTATATATATTAGGTTTATTGTATTTCTGTGCTATAATGCCCTTTGCTTGCACAATGTTTGTCTTTACCACAGGTTTTATATATCTGAGTCCTTCTTTCTTTGTAGAAAATGCAATATTCAAATGTGTTTTAGCCTGAAACCTCATTGGCGGATAAGGACAACTCATGCAGGTCTGTTTGTAGAGAGGAACACACCTCTGGATTACAATTTTTTTTTATTTTTTTTTTATTTAACAATTTTTATTGAGGAATTATACGATACAGATGACATGCTTTTATAGGAATGCGCAATACAATGACAAGTTGATATTTCAAAAACATGCTTGTAAGACCTGAATAGTAGTCCTCATTTTTCATCCCTTTGAATAACAATGCAGACCGCTCATGGGTCTTCCATATTTTAATGTAAACACAAAGATAGGGATTGTATAGTGATAATGCATAAAAATAAAAAATAAAAGGAGGGGGAGACTTCTGGGATTCAGGTATGGGTTGAATATACACATCATACAATAAATGCACCAGATATATATCATGGTTGTCTCAGTATAGGATATCAGCATATATATCCATAAATGATATATGTATGTTAAACCAAATAAACAAGACAATAAGAAAAAAAAAAAAAAAAAACATAAAGTTGTCAATAAATTGTATCTGCTGGACAGTCAGTGCTTGAATTGGTATAACCGCTTATCCGCTAATCCATCAGGCTTTTTTTTTTTTCCCCCAACAGATGTAATGTGTAGAGGCTAGATAAAATATTGGGCGGATTATTTGTCATAGCACTAAAGAGAGGGGGGGGGGGGAGGGGGTACTAGAGAATGTACAAATTAGTGCATTAATGGCATCCCTTTAAAGTGTATAGGCAATTTTGTGCAAATTATACATTATGGGGCCATATCTCATTAATGGGTGTAGTCATGAATAGTTGTGGGATCGGTGGATCATACTTAATCTACTAAGATGACAATATTGTGTGACACGGTCCCTCTCAATAATAGCAATGCAAGATGGGGGAGGAAGAAACTTAACAATAGCGCTGAATCATGAGCAACATTAACGCTATAAACAAACTATTCTGGATTACAATTTTAAATAAAAAAACAAAACATAAATGTAACTGTGTATTTTTTAGCATGTCGGTTTATTGATACAAGCTTGGGACCTTCTGCAGAACTAAATTTCGGTAGGAACATCGGAAAAACAGAATTTATGTTTACCTGATAAATTACTTTCTCCAACGGTGTGTCCGGTCCACGGCGTCATCCTTACTTGTGGGATATTCTCTTCCCCAACAGGAAATGGCAAAGAGCCCAGCAAAGCTGGTCACATGATCCCTCCTAGGCTCCGCCTACCCCAGTCATTCGACCGACGTAAAGGAGGAATATTTGCATAGGAGAAACCATATGATACCGTGGTGACTGTAGTTAAAGAAAATAAATTATCAGACCTGATTAAAAAACCAGGGCGGGCCGTGGACCGGACACACCGTTGGAGAAAGTAATTTATCAGGTAAACATAAATTCTGTTTTCTCCAACATCGGTGTGTCCGGTCCACGGCGTCATCCTTACTTGTGGGAACCAATACCAAAGCTTTAGGACACGGATGAAGGGAGGGAGCAAATCAGGTCACCTAAATGGAAGGCACCACGGCTTGCAAAACCTTTCTCCCAAAAATAGCCTCAGAAGAAGCAAAAGTATCAAACTTGTAAAATTTGGTAAAAGTGTGCAGTGAAGACCAAGTCGCTGCCCGACATATCTGATCAACAGAAGCCTCGTTCTTGAAGGCCCATGTGGAAGCCACAGCCCTAGTGGAATGAGCTGTGATTCTTTCAGGAGGCTGCCGTCCGGCAGTCTCATAAGCCAATCTGATGATGCTTTTAATCCAAAAAGAGAGAGAGGTAGAAGTTGCTTTTTGACCTCTCCTTTTACCAGAATAAACAACAAACAAGGAAGATGTTTGTCTAAAATCCTTTGTAGCATCTAAATAGAATTTTAGAGCGCGAACAACATCCAAATTGTGCAACAAACGTTCCTTCTTTGAAACTGGATTCGGACACAAAGAAGGCACGACTATCTCCTGGTTAATGTTTTTGTTAGAAACAACTTTCGGAAGAAAACCAGGTTTAGTACGTAAAACCACCTTATCTGCATGGAACACCAGATAAGGAGGAGAACACTGCAGAGCAGATAATTCTGAAACTCTTCTAGCAGAAGAAATTGCAACCAAAAACAAAACTTTCCAAGATAATAACTTAATATCAACGGAATGTAAGGGTTCAAACGGAACCCCCTGAAGAACTGAAAGAACTAAGTTGAGACTCCAAGGAGGAGTCAAAGGTTTGTAAACAGGCTTGATTCTAACCAGAGCCTGAACAAAGGCTTGAACATCTGGCACAGCTGCCAGCTTTTTGTGAAGTAACACAGACAAGGCAGAAATCTGTCCCTTCAAGGAACTTGCAGATAATCCTTTCTCCAATCCTTCTTGAAGAAAGGATAGAATCTTAGGAATTTTTACCTTGTCCCAAGGGAATCCTTTAGATTCACACCAACAGATATATTTTTTCCATATTTTGTGGTAAATTTTTCTAGTTACAGGCTTTCTGGCCTGAACAAGAGTATCAATAACAGAATCTGAGAACCCTCGTTTTGATAAGATCAAGCGTTCAATCTCCAAGCAGTCAGTTGGAGTGAGACCAGATTCGGATGTTCGAACGGACCTTGAACAAGAAGGTCTCGTCTCAAAGGTAGCTTCCATGGTGGAGCCGATGACATATTCACCAGATCTGCATACCAAGTCCTGCGTGGCCACGCAGGAGCTATCAAGATCACCGATGCCCTCTCCTGATTGATCCTGGCTACCAGCCTGGGGATGAGAGGAAACGGCGGGAATACATAAGCTAGTTTGAAGGTCCAAGGTGCTACTAGTGCATCTACTAGAGTCGCCTTGGGATCCCTGGATCTGGACCCGTAGCAAGGAACCTTGAAGTTCTGACGAGAGGCCATCAGATCCATGTCTGGAATGCCCCACAGTTGAGTAATTTGGGCAAAGATTTCCGGATGGAGTTCCCACTCCCCCGGATGTAATGTCTGACGACTCAGAAAATCCGCTTCCCAATTTTCCACTCCTGGGATGTGGATTGCAGACAGGTGGCAGGAGTGAGTCTCCGCCCATTGAATGATTTTGGTCACTTCTTCCATCGCCAGGGAACTCCTTGTTCCCCCCTGATGGTTGATGTACGCAACAGTCGTCATGTTGTCTGATTGAAACCGTATGAACTTGGCCTTTGCTAGCTGAGGCCAAGCCTTGAGAGCATTGAGTATCGCTCTCAGTTCCAGAATATTTATCGGTAGAAGAGATTCTTCCCGAGACCAAAGACCCTGAGCTTTCAGGGGTCCCCAGACCGCGCCCCAGCCCATCAGACTGGCGTCGGTCGTGACAATGACCCACTCTGGCCTGCGGAAGTTCATCCCTTGTGACAGGTTGTCCAGAGACAGCCACCAACGGAGTGAATCTCTGGTCCTCTGATTTACTTGTATCGTCGGAGACAAGTCTGTATAGTCCCCATTCCACTGACTGAGCATGCACAGTTGTAATGGTCTTAGATGAATGCGCGCAAAAGGAACTATGTCCATTGCCGCTACCATCAAACCTATTACTTCCATGCACTGCGCTATGGAAGGAAGAGGAACGGAATGAAGTGTTTGACAAGAGTTTAGAAGTTTTGTTTTTCTGGCCTCTGTCAGAAAAATCCTCATTTCTAAGGAGTCTATTATTGTTCCCAAGAAGGGAACCCTTGTTGACGGAGATAGAGAACTCTTTTCTACGTTCACTTTCCATCCGTGAGATCTGAGAAAGGCCAGGACTATGTCCGTGTGAGCCTTTGCTTGAGGAAGGGACGACGCTTGAATCAGAATGTCGTCCAAGTAAGGTACTACTGCAATGCCCCTTGGTCTTAGCACCGCTAGAAGGGACCCTAGTACCTTTGTGAAAATCCTTGGAGCAGTGGCTAATCCGAAAGGAAGTGCCACGAACTGGTAATGCTTGTCCAGGAATGCGAACCTTAGGAACCGATGATATTCCTTGTGGATAGGAATATGTAGATACGCATCCTTTAAATCCACCGTGGTCATGAATTGACCTTCCTGGATGGAAGGAAGAATTGTTCGAATGGTTTCCATTTTGAACGATGGAACCTTGAGAAACTTGTTTAGGATCTTGAGATCTAAGATTGGTCTGAACGTTCCCTCTTTTTTGGGAACTACGAACAGATTGGAGTAGAACCCCATCCCTTGTTCCCCTAATGGAACAGGATGAATTACTCCCATTTTTAACAGGTCTTCTACACAATGTAAGAATGCCTGTTTTTTTATGTGGTCTGAAGACAATTGAGACCTGTGGAACCTCCCCCTTGGGGGAAGCCCCTTGAATTCCAGAAGATAACCTTGGGAGACTATTTCTAGTGCCCAAGGATCCAGAACATCTCTTGCCCAAGCCTGAGCGAAGAGAGAGAGTCTGCCCCCCACCAGATCCGGTCCCGGATCGGGGGCCAACATTTCATGCTGTCTTGGTAGCAGTGGCAGGTTTCTTGGCCTGCTTTCCCTTGTTCCAGCCTTGCATTGGTCTCCAGGCTGGCTTGGCTTGAGAAGTATTACCCTCTTGCTTAGAGGACGTAGCACTTGGGGCTGGTCCGTTTCTACGAAAGGGACGAAAATTAGGTTTATTTTTGGCCTTGAAAGACCTATCCTGAGGAAGGGCGTGGCCCTTACCCCCAGTGATATCAGAGATAATCTCTTTCAAGTCAGGGCCAAACAGCGTTTTCCCCTTGAAAGGAATGTTAAGCAATTTGTTCTTGGAAGACGCATCCGCTGACCAAGATTTCAACCAAAGCGCTCTGCGCGCCACAATAGCAAACCCAGAATTTTTCGCCGCTAACCTAGCCAATTGCAAAGTGGCGTCTAGGGTGAAAGAATTAGCCAATTTGAGAGCACGGATTCTGTCCATAATCTCCTCATAAGGAGGAGAATCACTAGTGATCGCCTTTTCTAGCTCATCGAACCAGAAACACGAGGCTGTAGTGACAGGGACAATGCATGAAATTGGTTGTAGAAGGTAACCTTGCTGAACAAACATCTTTTTAAGCAAACCTTCTAATTTTTTATCCATAGGATCTTTGAAAGCACAACTATCTTCTATGGGTATAGTGGTGCGTTTGTTTAAAGTAGAAACCGCCCCCTCGACCTTGGGGACTGTCTGCCATAAGTCCTTTCTGGGGTCGACCATAGGAAACAATTTTTTTAAATATGGGGGGAGGGACGAAAGGTATACCGGGCCTTTCCCATTCTTTATTTACAATGTCCGCCACCCGCTTGGGTATAGGAAAAGCTTCTGGGGGCCCCGGGACCTCTAGGAACTTGTCCATTTTACATAGTTTCTCTGGGATGATCAAATTCTCACAATCATCCAGAGTGGATAACACCTCCTTGAGCAGAGCGCGGAGATGTTCCAACTTAAATTTAAATGTAATCACATCAGGTTCAGCTTGTTGAGAAATTTTCCCTGAATCTGAAATTTCTCCCTCAGACAAAACCTCCCTGGCCCCCTCAGACTGGTGTAGGGGCCCTTCAGAAACAATATCATCAGCGTCCTCATGCTCTTCAGTATTATCTAAAACAGAGCAGTCGCGCTTACGCTGATAAGTGGGCATTTTGGCTAAAATGTTTTTGATAGAATTATCCATTACAGCCGTTAATTGTTGCATAGTAAGGAGTATTGGCGCGCTAGATGTACTAGGGGCCTCCTGAGTGGGCAAGACTGGTGTAGACGAAGGAGGGGATGATGCAGTACCATGCTTACACCCCTCACTTGAGGAATCATCTTGGGCATCATTTTCTCTAAATTTTGTGTCACATAAATCACATCTATTTAAATGAGAAGGAATCTTGGCTTCCCCACATTCAGAACACAGTCTATCTGGTAGTTCAGACATGTTAAACAGGCATAAACTTGATAACAAAGTACAAAAAACGTTTTAAAATAAAACCGTTACTGTCACTTTAAATTTTAAACTGAACACACTTTATTACTGCAATTGCGAAAAAGTATGAAGGAATTGTTCAAAATTCACCAAAATTTCACCACAGTGTCTTAAAGCCTTAAAAGTATTGCACACCAAATTTGGAAGCTTTAACCCTTAAAATAACGGAACCTGAGCCGTTTTTATCTTTAACCCCTTTACAGTCCCTGGTATCTGCTTTGCTGAGACCCAACCAAGCCCAAAGGGGAATACGATACCAAATGACGCCTTCAGAAAGTCTTTTCTATGTATCAGAGCTCCTCACACATGCGACTGCATGTCATGCTTCTCAAAAACAAGTGCGCAATACCGGCGCGAAAATGAGACTCTGCCTATGATTAGGGAAAGCCCCTAGAGAATAAGGTGTCCAAAACAGTGCCTGCCGATATTATTTTACAAAATACCCAGATTAAAATGATTCCTCAAGGCTAAATATGTTAATATATGAATCGATTTAGCCCAGAAAATGTCTACAGTCTCAAAAAGCCCTTGTGAAGCCCTTATTTATTGTCTGTAATAAAAATGGCTTACCGGATCCCATAGGGAAAATGACAGCTTCCAGCATTACATCGTCTTGTTAGAATGTGTCATACCTCAAGCAGTAAAATTCTGCTCACTGTTCCCTCAACTGAAGTTAATTCCTCTCAACAGTCCTGTGTGGAACAGCCATCGATTTTAGTAACGGTTGCTAAAATCATTTTCCTCTTACAAACAGAAATCTTCATCTCTTTTCTGTTTCAGAGTAAATAGTACATACCAGCACTATTTTAAAATAACAAACTCTTGATTGAATAATAAAAACTACAGTTAAACACTAAAAAACTCTAAGCCATCTCCGTGGAGATGTTGCCTGTACAACGGCAAAGAGAATGACTGGGGTAGGCGGAGCCTAGGAGGGATCATGTGACCAGCTTTGCTGGGCTCTTTGCCATTTCCTGTTGGGGAAGAGAATATCCCACAAGTAAGGATGACGCCGTGGACCGGACACACCTATGTTGGAGAAACAAGAATTTTAGATTTACGTATAATAACACTACATTTAAAGCATAATGTAAATAAAGGAAGACATTTTAAACAAATATGAGAAATAAAACAGGGACCGTAACAGATCTCTCAGACAGTTACGATATGAGTTTATATTTATGATAGAGATAACATAATTTATGTAAGAACTTACCTGATAAATTCATTTCTTTCATATTAGCAAGAGTCCATGAGCTAGTGACGTATGGGATATACATTCCTACCAGGAGGGGCAAAGTTTCCCAAACCTCAAAATGCCTACAAATACACCCCTCACCACACCCACAAATCAGTTTAACGAATAGCCAAGAAGTGGGGTGATAAGAAAAAAGTGCGAAAGCATAAAAAATAAGGAATTGGAATAATTGTGCTTTATACAAAAAAATCATAACCACCACAAAAAGGGTGGGCCTCATGGACTCTTGCTAATATGAAAGAAATGAATTTATCAGGTAAGTTCTTACATAAATTATGTTTTCTTTCATGTAATTAGCAAGAGTCCATGAGCTAGTGACGTATGGGATAATGACTACCCAAGATGTGGATCTTTCCACGCAAGAGTCACTAGAGAGGGAGGGATAAAATAAAGACAGCCAATTCCGCTGAAAAATAATCCACACCCAAAATAAAGTTTAAATTTTATAATGAAAAAAACTGAAATTATAAGCAGAAGATTCAAACTGAAAAAGCTGCCTGAAGTACTTTTCTACCAAAAACAGCTTCAGAAGAAGAAAACACATCAAAATGGTAGAATTTAGTAAAAGTATGCAAAGAAGACCAAGTTGCTGCTTTGCAAATCTGATCAACCGAAGCTTCATTCCTAAACGCCCAGGAAGTAGAAACTGACCTAGTAGAATGAGCTGTAATCCTTTGAGGCGGAGTTTTACCCGACTCGACATAAGCATAATGAATTAAAGATTTCAACCAAGATGCCAAAGAAATGGCAGAGGCCTTCTGACCTTTCCTAGAACCGGAAAAGATAACAAATAGACTAGAAGTCTTTCGGAAATTCTTAGTAGCTTCAACATAATATTTCAAAGCTCTAACTACATCCAAAGAATGCAATGATTTCTCCTTAGAATTCTTAGGATTAGGACATAATGAAGGAACCACAATTTCTCTACTAATGTTGTTGGAATTCACAACCTTAGGTAAAAATTCAAAAGAAGTTCGCAACACCGCCTTATCCTGATGAAAAATCAGAAAAGGAGACTCACAAGAAAGAGCAGATAATTCAGAAACTCTTCTGGCAGAAGAGATGGCTAAAAGGAACAAAACTTTCCAAGAAAGTAATTTAATGTCCAACGAATGCATAGGTTCAAACGGAGGAGCTTGAAGAGCCCCCAGAACCAAATTCAAACTCCAAGGAGGAGAAATTGACTTAATGACAGGTTTTATACGAACCAAAGCTTGTACAAAACAATGAATATCAGGAAGATTAGCAATCTTTCTGTGAAAAAGAACAGAAAGAGCAGAGATTTGTCCTTTCAAGGAACTTGTAGACAAACCTTTCTCCAAACCATCCTGAAGAAACTGTAAAATTCTCGGAATTCTAAAAGAATGCCAGGAAAAATGATGAGAAAGACACCAAGAAATATAAGTCTTCCAGACTCTATAATATATCTCCCTAGATACAGATTTACGAGCCTGTAAAATAGTATTAATCACAGAGTCAGAGAAACCTCTTTGACTAAGAATCAAGCGTTCAATCTCCATACCTTTAAATTTAAGGATTTGAGATCCTGATGGAAAAAAGGACCTTGCGACAGAAGGTCTGGTCTTAACGGAAGAGTCCACGGTTGGCAAGAGGCCATCCGGACAAGATCCACATACCAAAACCTGTGAGGCCATGCTGGAGCTACCAGCAGAACAAACGAGCATTCCTTCAGAATCTTGGAGATCACTCTTGGAAGAAGAACTAGAGGCGGAAAGATATAAGCAGGATGATACTTCCAACGAAGTGACAATGCATCCACTGCTTCCGCTTGAGGATCCCTGGATCTGGACAGATACCTGGGAAGTTTCTTGTTTAGATGAGAGGCCATCAGATCTATTTCTGGAAGTCCCCACATTTGGACAATCTGAAGAAATACCTCTGGGTGAAGAGACCATTCGCCCGGATGCAACGTTTGGCGACTGAGATAATCCGCTTCCCAATTGTCTATACCTGGGATATGAACCGCAGAAACTAGACAGGAGCTGGATTCCGCCCAAACCAGAATTCGAGATACTTCTTTCATAGCCAGAGGGCTGTGAGTCCCTCCTTGATGATTGATGTATGCCACAGTTGTGACATTGTCTGTCTGAAAACAAATGAACGACTCTCTCTTTAGAAGAGGCCAAGACTGAAGAGCTCTGAAAATTGCACGGAGTTCCAAAATATTGATCGGTAATCTCACCTCCTGAGATTCCCAAACCCCTTGTGCCGTCAGAGACCCCCACACAGCTCCCCAACCTGTAAGACTTGCATCTGTTGAGATTACAGTCCAGGTCGGGAGAACAAAACAAGCCCCCTGAACTAAACGATGGTGATCTGTCCACCATGTCAGAGAGTGTCGTACAATTGGTTTCAAAGATATTAATTGAGATATCTTTGTGTAATCCCTGCACCATTGGTTCAGCATACAGAGCTGAAGAGGTTGCATATGAAAACGAGCAAAGGGGATCGCGTCCGATGCAGCAGTCATAAGATCTAGAATTTCCATGCATAAGGCTACCGAAGGGAATGATTGTGACTGAAGGTTTCGACAAGCTGATATCAATTTTAGACGTCTCTTGTCTGTCAAAGATAGAGTCATGGACACTGAATCTATCTGGAAACCCAAAAAAAGGTTACCCTTGTCTGAGGAATCAATTAACTTTTTAGTAAATTGATCCTCCAACCATGATCTTGAAGAAACAACACAAGTCGATTCGTATGAGATTCTGCTAAATGTGAAGACTGAGCAAGTACCAAGATATCGTCCAAATAAGGAAATACCACAATACCCTGTTCTCTGATTACAGACAGAAGGGCACCGAGAACCTTTGTAAAAATTCTTGGAGCTGTTGCTAGGCCAAACGGCAGAGCTACAAACTGGTAATGCTTGTCTAGGAACGAGAATCTCAGAAACTGATAGTGATCTGGATGAATCGGAATATGCAGATATGCATCCTGTAAATCTATTGTAGACATATAATGCCCTTGCTGAACAAAAGGCAGGATAGTCCTTACAGTTACCATTTTGAATGTTGGTATCCTTACATAACGATTCAATATTTTTAGATCCAGAACTGGTCTGAAGGAATTCTCCTTCTTTGGTACAATGAAGAGATTTGAATAAAACCCCAGCCCCTGTTCCAGAACTGGAACTGGCATAATTACTCCAGCCAACTCTAGATCTGAAACACATTTCAGAAATGCTTGAGCCTTCGCTGGATTTACTGGGACACGGGAAAGAAAAAATCTCTTTGCAGGAGGCCTTATCTTGAAGCCAATTCTGTACCCTTCTGAAACAATATTCTGAATCCAAAGATTGTGAACGGAATTGATCCAAATTTCTTTGAAAAAACGTAATCTGCCCCCTACCAGCTGAGCTGGAATGAGGGCCGCACCTTCATGTGGACTTAGGAGCTGGCTTTGATTTTCTAAAAGGCTTGGATTTATTCCAGACTGGAGATGGTTTCCAAACTGAAACCGCTCCTGAGGATGAAGGATCAGGCTTTTGTTCCTTGTTGTGACGAAAGGAACGAAAACGATTATTAGACCTAAATTTACCTTTAGATTTTTTATCCTGTGGTAAAAAAGTTCCTTTCCCTCCAGTAACAGTTGAGATAATAGAATCCAACTGAGAACCAAATAATTTATTACCCTGGAAAGAAAGGGAAAGCAGAGTAGACTTAGAAGACATATCAGCATTCCAAGTTTTAAGCCATAAAGCTCTTCTAGCTAAAATAGCTAGAGACATATACCTGACATCAACTCTAATGATATCAAAGATGGCATCACAAATAAAATGATTAGCATGTTGAAGAAGAATAATAATGCTATGAGAATTATGATCTGTTACTTGTTGCGCTAAAGCTTCCAACCAAAAAGTTGAAGCTGCAGCAACATCCGCCAAAGATATAGCAGGTCTAAGAAGATTACCTGAACACAAGTAAGCTTTTCTTAGAAAGGATTCAATTTTCCTATCTAAAGGATCCTTAAAGGAAGTACCATCTGCCGTAGGAATGGTAGTACGCTTAGCAAGAGTAGAGACAGCCCCATCAACCTTAGGGATTTTGTCCCAAAATTCTAATCTGTCAGATGGCACAGGATATAATTGCTTAAAACGTTTAGAAGGAGTAAATGAATTACCCAAATTATTCCATTCCCTGGAAATTACTTCAGAAATAGCACCAGGAACAGGAAAAACTTCTGGAATAACTACAGGAGATTTAAAAACCTTATCTAAACTTTTAGATTTAGTATCAAGAGGACCAGAATCCTCAATTTCTAATGCAATTAGGACTTCTTTAAATAAAGAACGAATAAATTCCATTTTAAATAAATATGAAGATTTATCAGCATCAACCTCTGAGACAGAATCCTCTGAACCAGAAGAACCATTATCAGAATCAGAATGATGATGTTCATTTAAAAATTCATCTGAAAAATGAGAAGTTTTAAAAGACTTTTTACGTTTACTAGAAGGAGGAATAACAGACATAGCCTTCTTAATGGATTTAGAAACAAAATCTCTTATGTTATCAGGAACACTCTGAGTATTAAATGTTGATGGAACAGCAACAGGTAATGTAACTTTACTAAAGGAAATATTATCTGCATTAACAAGTTTGTCATGACATTCAATACAAACAACAGCTGGAGGAACAGCTACCAAAAGTTTACAGCAGATACACTTAGCTTTGGTAGCTCCAGCACCAGGCAGCGATTTTCCAGAAGTATCTTCAGACTCAGCTTCAACATGGGACATCTTGCAATATGTCATAGAAAAAACAACATATAAAGCAAAATTGATCAAATTCCTTAAATGACAGTTTCAGGAATGGGAAAAAATGCCAGTGAACAAGCTTCTAGCAACCAGAAGCAATAAAAAATGAGACTTAAATAATGTGGAGACAAAAGTGACGCCCATATTTTTTTAGCGCCAAATAAGACGCCCACATTATTTGGCGCCTAAATGCTTTTGGCGCCAAAAATGACGCCACATCCGGAACGCCGACATTTTTGGCACAAAAGAACGTCAAAAATGACGCAACTTCCGGCGACACGTATGACGCCGGAAATAGAAAAAAAAATTTGCGCCAAAAAAGTCCACGCCAAGAATGACGCAATAAAATGCATTTTCAGCCCCCGCGAGCCTAACAGCCCACAGGGAAAAGTCAAATTTTAAGGTAAGAAAAAAATTGTTTTACTCAAATGCATTATCCCAAATATGAAACTGACTGTCTGAAAATAAGGAATGTTGAACATCCTGAGTCAAGGCAAATAAATGTTTGAATACATATATTTAGAACTTTATAAAAAAGTGCCCAACCATAGCTTAGAGTGTCACAGAAAATAAGACTTACTTACCCCAGGACACTCATCTACAAGAAGTAGAAAGCCAAACCAGTACTGAAACAAAAATCAGCAGAGGTAATGGTATATATATATATAAGAGTATATCGTCGATCTGAAAAGGGAGGTAAGAGACGAATCTCTACGACGATAACAGAGAACCTATGAAATAGACCCCGTAGAAGGAGATCATTGAATTCAAATAGGCAATACTCTCCTCACATCCCTCTGACATTCACTGCACGCTGAGAGGATAACCGGGCTCCAACCTGCTGCGGAGCGCATATCAACGTAGAATCTAGCACAAACTTACTTCACCACCTCCATAGGAGGCAAAGTTTGTAAAACTGATTTGTGGGTGTGGTGAGGGGTGTATTTGTAGGCATTTTGAGGTTTGGGAAACTTTGCCCCTCCTGGTAGGAATGTATATCCCATACGTCACTAGCTCATGGACTCTTGCTAATTACATGAAAGAAATAGGATTTACAGATGATTTCCCTCTTTCCTGTGCTAAATTCTTGTTTTGGCCAACAAGTTATTACAGATCCTAAACAGACACGCTCATGCTTGTAGCCTTTGAATAAACAAGCATAACTATGTTTTACTGTGATTTTATATTCCCTACATCACAAATACAATTCCTACATTTTGTTCTTACATTTTAAACTTCCACTGTACGAGACCCCTCTATTAATAAACTTCAACATTTAGAAAACTGAATGTTATTATCAAGTATACTTGCTGCTTTCCATAATATAACCACTCATTGCATATTACACAATTTATAGCTATCATTACCTAGTCTTTTTTTTTTATCCTAACAGACTCCTTGGGCTGAGCCTAGACCCATATTATTTGTGCTACATTATTAGCTACGTTACTGTGAAAATTGTTCCAGCAACGGACAACATTATATTGCTATAACTATAACTATTATCACAAGCTTTATACCCAGGCTCTCTCTATACTATATGTACCCTATTTAAAATGGGAAATAACTTTGGTTATAACCTCTATGAATAACCCAGCATTGTTGCGGGGGGTATTTTTCCCACATAGGAGATTAAATTGGTTACTAAGGTTTTAACCTTTCACCTGTGCGACTTACAAACTCTATAATATCGCAATATTAGCGGGTGGGTTTTAACATAGTGGCCTAGATTTAGAGTTCGGCGGTAGCCGTCAAAACCAGCGTTAGAGGCTCCTAACGCTGGTTTTGGGCGCCCGCTGGTATTTGGAGTCAGTGATTAAAGGGTCTAACGCTCACTTTTCAGCCGCGACTTTTCCATACCGCAGATCCCCCTACGCCATTTGCGTAGCCTATCTTTTCAATGGGATCTTTCTAACGCTGGTATTTAGAGTCGTTTCTGCAGTGAGCGTTAGAGCTCTAACGACAAGATTCCAGCCGCCTGAAAATAGCAGGAGTTAAGAGCTTTCTGGCTAACGCCGGTTTATAAAGCTCTTAACTACTGTACCCTAAAGTACACTAACACCCATAAACTACCTATGTACCCCTAAACCGAGGTCCCCCCACATCGCCGCCACTCGATTAAAATTTTTAACCCCTAATCTGCCGACCGCCACCTACGTTATACTTATGTACCCCTAATCTGCTGCCCCTAACACCGCCGACCCCTGTATTATATCTATTAACCCCTAACTTGCCCCCCACAACGTCGCCGCAAGCTACTTAAAATAATTAACCCCTAATCTTCCGACCGCAAATCGCCGCCACCTACGTTATCCCTATGTACCCCTAATCTGCTACCCCTAACATCGCCGACCCCTATGTTATATTTATTAACCCCTAATCTGCCCCCCACAACGTCGCCGACACCTACCTACACTTATTAACCCCTAATCTGCCGAGCGGACCTGAGCGCTACTATAATAAAGTTATTAACCCCTAATCCGCCTCACTAACCCTATCATAAATAGTATTAACCCCTAATCTGCCCTCCCTAACATCGCCGACACCTACCTTCAATTATTAACCCCTAATCTGCCGACCGGAGCTCACCGCTATTCTAATAAATGTATTAACCCCTAAAGCTAAGTCTAACCCTAACACTAACACCCCCCTAAGTTAAATATAATTTTTATCTAACGAAATAAATTAACTCTTATTAAATAAATAATTCCTATTTAAAGCTAAATACTTACCTGTAAAATAAATCCTAATATAGCTACAATATAAATTATAATTATATTATACCTATTTTAGGATTAATATTTATTTTACAGGCAACTTTGTAATTATTTTAACCAGGTACAATAGCTATTAAATAGTTAAGAACTATTTAATAGTTACCTAGTTAAAATAATTACAAATTTACCTGTAAAATAAATCCTAACCTAAGATATAATTAAACCTAACACTACCCTATCAATAAAATAATTAAATAAACTACCTACAATTACCTACAATTAACCTAACACTACACTATCAATAAATTAATTAAACACAATTGCTACAAATAAATAAAATTAAATAAACTATCTAAAGTACAAAAAATAAAAAAGAACTAAGTTACAGAAAATAATAAAATATTTACAAACATAAGAAAAATATTACAACAATTTTAAACTAATTACACCTACTCTAAGCCCCCTAATAAAATAACAAAGCCCCCCAAAATAAAAAATTCCCTACCCTATTCTAAAATACAAATATTACAAGCTCTTTTACCTTACCAGCCCTGAACAGGGCCCTTTGCGGGGCATGCCCCAAGAATTTCAGCTCTTTTGCCTGTAAAAAAAAACATACTATACCCCCCCCCCAACATTACAACCCACCACCCACATACCCCTAATCTAACCCAAACCCCCCTTAAATAAACCTAACACTACCCCCCTGATGATCTTCCTACCTTGTCTTCACCATGCCAGGTTCACCGATCCGTCCTGGCTCCAAGATCTTCATCCAACCCAAGCGGGGGCTAGACATCCACTGAAGAAGTCCAGAAGAGGGTCCAAAGTCTTCCTCCTATCCGGCAAGAAGAGGACATCCGGACCGGCAAACATCTTCTCCAAGCGGCATCTTCTATCTTCTTCCATCCGATGACGACCGGCTCCATCTTGAAGACCTCCAGCGCGGATCCATCCTCTTCTTCCGACGACTAGACGACGAATGACGGTTCCTTTAAGGGACGTCATCCAAGATGGCGTCCCTCGAATTCCGATTGGCTGATAGGATTCTATCAGCCAATCGGAATTAAGGTAGGAATTTTCTGATTGGCTGATGGAATCAGCCAATCAGAATATAGTTCAATCCGATTGGCTGATCCAATCAGCCAATCAGATTGAGCTCGCATTCTATTGGCTGTTCCGATCAGCCAATAGAATGCGAGCTCAATCTGATTGGCTGATTGGATCAGCCAATCGGATTGAACTATATTCTGATTGGCTGATTCCATCAGCCAATCAGAAAATTCCTACCTTAATTCCGATTGGCTGATAGAATCCTATCAGCCAATCGGAATTCGAGGGACGCCATCTTGGATGACGTCCCTTAAAGGAACCGTCATTCGTCGTCTAGTCGTCGGAAGAAGAGGATGGATCCGCGCTGGAGGTCTTCAAGATGGAGCCGGTCGTCATCGGATGGAAGAAGATAGAAGATGCCGCTTGGAGAAGATGTTTGCCGGTCCGGATGTCCTCTTCTTGCCGGATAGGAGGAAGACTTTGGACCCTCTTCTGGACTTCTTCAGTGGATGTCTAGCCCCCGCTTGGGTTGGATGAAGATCTTGGAGCCAGGACGGATCGGTGAACCTGGCATGGTGAAGACAAGGTAGGAAGATCATCAGGGGGGTAGTGTTAGGTTTATTTAAGGGGGGTTTGGGTTAGATTAGGGGTATGTGGGTGGTGGGTTGTAATGTTGGGGGGGGGGTATAGTATGTTTTTTTTTACAGGCAAAAGAGCTGAAATTCTTGGGGCATGCCCCGCAAAGGGCCCTGTTCAGGGCTGGTAAGGTAAAAGAGCTTGTAATATTTGTATTTTAGAATAGGGTAGGGAATTTTTTATTTTGGGGGGCTTTGTTATTTTATTAGGGGGCTTAGAGTAGGTGTAATTAGTTTAAAATTGTTGTAATATTTTTCTTATGTTTGTAAATATTTTATTATTTTCTGTAACTTAGTTCTTTTTTATTTTTTGTACTTTAGATAGTTTATTTAATTTTATTTATTTGTAGCAATTGTGTTTAATTAATTTATTGATAGTGTAGTGTTAGGTTAATTGTAGGTAATTGTAGGTAGTTTATTTAATTATTTTATTGATAGGGTAGTGTTAGGTTTAATTATATCTTAGGTTAGGATTTATTTTACAGGTAAATTTGTAATTATTTTAACTAGGTAACTATTAAATAGTTCTTAACTATTTAATAGCTATTGTACCTGGTTAAAATAATTACAAAGTTGCCTGTAAAATAAATATTAATCCTAAAATAGGTATAATATAATTATAATTTATATTGTAGCTATATTAGGATTTATTTTACAGGTAAGTATTTAGCTTTAAATAGGAATTATTTATTTAATAAGAGTTAATTTATTTCGTTAGATAAAAATTATATTTAACTTAGGGGGGTGTTAGTGTTAGGGTTAGACTTAGCTTTAGGGGTTAATACATTTATTAGAATAGCGGTGAGCTCCGGTCGGCAGATTAGGGGTTAATAATTGAAGGTAGGTGTCGGCGATGTTAGGGAGGGCAGATTAGGGGTTAATACTATTTATGATAGGGTTAGTGAGGCGGATTAGGGGTTAATAACTTTATTATAGTAGCGCTCAGGTCCGCTCGGCAGATTAGGGGTTAATAAGTGTAGGTAGGTGTCGGCGACGTTGTGGGGGGCAGATTAGGGGTTAATAAATATAACATAGGGGTCGGCGATGTTAGGGGTAGCAGATTAGGGGTACATAGGGATAACGTAGGTGGCGGCGGTTTACGGAGCGGCAGATTAGGGGTTAAAAGTGTAATGCAGGGGTCAGCGATAGCGGGGGCGGCAGATTAGGGGTTAATAAGTGTAAGGTTAGGGGTGTTTAGACTCGGGGTACATGTTAGGGTGTTAGGTGCAGACTTAGGAGGTGTTTCCCCATAGGAAACAATGGGGCTGCGTTAGGAGCTGAACGCTGCTTTTTTGCAGGTGTTAGGTTTTTTTTCAGCTCAAACAGCCCCATTGTTTCCTATGGGAGAATCGTGCACGAGCACGTTTTTGATGCCGGCCGCGTCCGTAAGCAACTCTGGTATCGAGAGTTGCATTTGCGGTAAAAATGCTCTACGCTCCTTTTTTGGAGCCTAACGCAGCATTTGTTTGAACTCTCGATACCAGAGTTAAATTTATGGTGCGGCCAGAAAAAAACCCGCGGAGCGTTAACAGCCCTTTTACCGCCGAACTCTAAATCTAGGCCAGTGTGTATTCAATCTATACACGAGTTGAAACATAAAATAATCACATACACACTATTGTTGAAGTACTCTTATTGACCCAGATTCAAACCCTGAACAATGGGGAATTTGTATAGAGTATCAATATTTATACCACAACTGTAACCACTAGAGCACCTGTAGTTATCACGATCTATACCATCTGTGATTTTATTTAATATAGCATACTCTTTTGTTCTTGTTTAGGAACCAGGTATTTCTGACAAGCCATTATTTTCACTAGCTTCTTATACTCATTGGTTTAACTCTCCCACACGAAACCATTTATTAATATGAGAGGACTTATTACTGTCGTTTTTGTCAGTGATTAGTATCCTCTTTTGTCCGCACATTTAATTTTCCTGATTGTCTTATTTGAAGATTACTCAGAGGCGATAGGTTTACACAATCAGGAGGTTATTATTTTTCAGCTCTTGTGTTGCTTTTATATATATGTCCCAGTGGGTCCTTTATTTTAATTTCTTCATTAAAAGTTATGTTTTAATTCTTTTTGTTCTCTCCTTTTAGTCTTGGCAGAGATTGCTATATGTGCAGTCTTTTCTGTGGATTTCTATTCTCCACAATTTGTATTTTCGAAGGAATTAAACTGTCCGAGTCTGAGATTTCACCCTCAGAGGCTACCAATGTATCTTCCTCATCAGACTTATGAGAAACAGCAACAAGGCTAGCCTGCCCTTGAACAGAAACCTTTCTATCTGAATCTCTAAATTTCCTCTTGCGCTTCCCCTGTAGCATGGGAATAGCAGCCAATGCTGCAGATACAGCAGAAGATACCTGGGCAGCAATTTCTACTTGCAAATATACTCCCCCAGGAGATTAAGAGAAACCACAGGGCACTGCATGTGACGCCAATGAGGTTCGGGACGTCTGAGGAGAAAACTGTGGCATTGCTTGAACAGCATCATCCTGAGAGACTGTTGGCTCTGAAACAAAAAGTCTGTCTTTATTCTTTAAAGTTCTATCTATACATGAAGAACAAAATGGCAAGGGTGACACAATTGGATTATCCTCACAAATTGGACACCTATCCATGGGAACAGTAACCTGTTCCATGATATAATTTTAAATAAATTAAAAACTATTAAAAAAAATGAATGTATAAGTAAGAAACCAAATAAATAAATAACTGCGTGTCTAGAGAGGATGTTTCCCCAATAAAAAGGTTAAAAGGACCGCCACAATAAATATAATTTATTCAAACCCTGATAAGCCCCTCTACACCTTAGCTCTGAAACTGAGGTGCCTACCTGCTCCTACGATGTCGAATGGAGCGTCAGTAATTTCCCTGAAGAGTTTAGGCTTCTCCTCTTCACTCCGTGTCCTCACTACAAAAACCAGCTCTGCATCTGCTGTAGCAAACAGAACTCAAGTAAACACATCACCAGTCTGAAGCTGCGTCTGTAGATTACTGAAACTGCGCGCTTCAGACCAGAAGAGAAGCCTCAGGGAAATGGAGCCGTTTTCTGTAGCAATATAAAAGCGCAACTGACAAATATCGCAGCATATGCAAACTTTTTAAAGGGAACCCCACACACACTCAGCTCACAATAAAATAATACCAACAATAAGGGGTTAATTCTTCCTGTCATAACGAAGATAACTCCAGTCTCTGTCACACAGCATAGTGCCTGCCTCTGCCCAAAAAGATCCTGAGCTCAGGATACTGTACCCAAAACATTGCAGTCTTAATAAATTGAGGGAATCCCTGTAATGGTTACCCCTTCAGTGCCAGCCTCCTCCCAGAAGACCCAAGGCACTTACCTGCACCTCTAGCTGTTCGGCAGAAAGACAGCTCTCATGGTATGGAAGGATGCCACTCCTTACAGTGACCTGTGGAAAAAAAGAAAGAATCAGAGTAAACCTACTCTGGCTTTCGATACCAGGGCAGCAACATGTTAGGAAAACGCAGCAAAGCCCACTTCACAAGTTCCTAATTGCTTAAAAGCCACCACTGCCCTACTGAAGGGACTAATGTGGAGTACGGCTAGACCCCATATTGACAGGAAAGGTCAGAGTAAACCTACTCTGACTTTCAAATTAAAATCTTGATTGAAGTGAAATAAATCCAATCTTCTTCATCTCCTCCTTGCACCGAAGGCAAAGATAATGACTGGGGTTTGTGGGAAGGGGAGTGATACTTAACAGCTTGGCTGTGGTGCTCTTTGCCTCCTCCTGCTGGCCAGGAGTGATATTTCCAACAGTAATTGAGGACGCCGTGGACTCACCATATCTTAGGAAAGAAATTGCATGCTTTATCTGAATAATGAAAGTTTAATTTTTACTTAAGTGTCCCTTTAAAGTGAAAGTCAATCCTAGCATTTGTCAAACCCTAGGATTGACCATTGAAACAAATAAAGGGGACTTTCATTCATGAAGTATAAAATACGCTGTTTTGCTATGAGGTGACGTTTCCACCTCTTAGCAAATAGCGTGCAGGAAATCTGGCTCCCAAGGGCGCCAAGACAGATTTCCCACACGGCTATTGGCTAAGAGGTGAAAACCTCACCTCTCTAGCAAAACAGCGTTCTGCATTGGGCTGCCTTAGCAGCTCAGAATGGTGAACGCTTGAAACAAATAAAGGAGCTTTCTGTATGAAGTATTTTATACTAAATGAATGAAAGTTCCCTTTATTTGTTTCAATGGTCAATCCTAGCATTTCACAAACGTTAGGATTGACTTTCACTTTAATATGTAAAAACTAAATTTATGCTTACCTGATAAATTACTTACTTTTAAGATATGACGAGTCCACGGATTTCATCCTTACTTGTGGGATATTAACCTCCTGCTAACAGGAAGTAGCAAAGAGCACCACAGCAGAGCTGTATATATAGACCCTCCCCTTCCCCTCCACCCTCAGTCATTCGGCCGAAGGTTAATAATTACATAAAATGTAATTCCCCATAGGAATCAATGGGGCTGCGTTACTGAGTTTTACGCTGCTTTTTTGCAGGTGTTAAGACTTTTTTCAGCCGGCTCTCCCCGTTGATTCCTTTGGGGAAATCATGCATGAGCACGTTACACCAGCTCACCGCTAACGTAAGCAGCGCTGGTATTGGAGTGCAGTAATGAGCAAAATTTTGCTCAACGCTCACTTCTTGTCTGGCTTGTCAAAACTTGTAATACTAGCGCTGTCTGTGTCAGGGTGCCAGGAATCAGACAGACGAGAAGTGCAAAAAACTATATTTCTGCTTACCTGATAAATTACTTTATTTTACGATATGACGAGTCCACGGATTTCATCCTTACTTGTGGGATATTAACCTCCTGCTAACAGGAAGTGGCAAAGAGCACCACAGCAGAGCTGTATCTATAGCCCCTCCCCTTCCCCTCCACCCTCAGTCATTCGGCCGAAGGTTATAGGAAGAGAAAAGGAAAGGCTAAAAAGGTGCAGAGGTGACTGAAGTTTTCAAAAAATAAAATAAACCTGTCTTAAAATAACAGGGAGGGCCGTGGACTCGTCATATCGTAAAAGAAAGTAATTTATCAGGTAAGCATAAATTTAGTTTTCTTTTACAAAGATATGACGAGTCCACGGATTTCATCCTTACTTGTGGGAAACCAATACCAAAGCAATAGGACACGGATGAAAGGGAGGGACAAGACAGGAACCTAAACGGAAGGCACCACTGCTTGAAGAACCTTTCTCCCAAAGATAGCCTCAGAAGAAGCAAAAGTATCAAATTTGTAAAATTTGGAAAAAGTGTGAAGGGACGACCAAGTCGCAGCCTTACAAATCTGTTCCACAGATGCATCGTTTTTAAAAACCCATGTGGAAGCCACAGCCCTAGTAGAATGAGGCATAATTCTTTCAGGTGGCTGCTGTCCAGCAGTCTCATATGCCAGGCGGATGATACTTCTCAGCCAAAAAGAAAGAGAGGTAGCCGTAGCTTTCTGACCCCTACGCTTTCCAGAATAAACAATGAATAATGAAAATGATTGACAGAAATCCTTAGTTGCCTGTAAGTAAAACTTTAAGGCACGGACCACGTCCAAGTTATGCAACAGACGCTCCTTCTTAGAAGACGGATTAGGACACAAGGAAGCAACAACAATTTCCTGATTAAAATTCTTATTCCAAACAACCTTAGGAAGGAACCCAGGTTTGGTACGTAAAACCACCTTATCAGAATGAAATATGAGATAAGGCGAATAACACTAATAATGAAAGCTCAGAAACTCTTCGAGCAGAAGAAATAGCAACCAAAAACAGAACTTTCCAAGATAATAGTTTAATATCTATGGAATGCATAGGTTCAAACGGAACCCCTTGCAGAACTCGAAGAACTAAATTCAAACTCCAGGGAGGAGTAATAGGTCTAAATACAGGCTTAATTCTAGATAGAGCCTGACAAAAAGACTGAACATCTGATACATTTGCCAAAAGTTTGTGAAACAGAATTGACAAAGCTGAAATTTGTCCCTTTAAGGAACTTGCTGATAACCCTTTCTCCAATCCTTCTTGGAGAAAAGGCAAAATCCTAGGAATCCTAACTTTACTCCATGAGTAACCCTTGGATTTACACCAATAAAGATATTTACGATCTTACTAGTGACAGGCTTTCTTGCCTGTATCAAAGTATTGATAACTGAATCAGAGAATCCTCGCTTCGATAAAATCAAGTGTTCAATCTCCACACAGTCAGTTGCAGGGAAATTAGATTTGGATGTTGGAAAGGACCTTGAATGAGAAGGTCCTGTCTCAACGGAAGTTTCCACGGTGGCAGAGAGGACATGTCCACTAGATCCGCATACCAAGTCCTGCGTGGCCACGCAGGCGCTATCAGGATCACTGAAGCTCTCTCCTGTTTGATTCGAGCAATCACACGTGGGAGGAGAGGAAACGGCGGAAACACATAAGCTAGGCTAAACAACCAAAGTACTGCCAAGGCATCTATCAGTTCGGCCTGAGGATCCCTTGACCGGGATCCGTATCTTGGAAGCTTGGCATTCTGACGAGATGCCATCAAATCCAATTCCGGTCTGCCCCATCTGATAATCAATGAGGCAAATACCTCCGGGTGAAGTTCCCACCCCCCCCCCAGATGAAAAGTCTGCTTCCCAGTTCTCTACCCCTGGGATGTAGATCGCTGACAGATGACAAGAGTGGGCCTCTGCTCAACTGATTATCTTGGATACTTCTATCATCGCTAAGGAACTCCTTGTTCCCCCCTGATGATTGACATATGCCACAGTCATTATGTTGTCCAACTGGAATCTGATGAATTTGGCCGAAGCCAACTGAGGCCACGCCTGAAGCGCACTGAATATTGCTCTCAGTTCCAGAATATTGATTGGAAGTAGAGACTCCACCTGAGTCCAAATACCCTGAGCCTACAGGAAGTTCCAAACTGCACCCCAGCCCAGAAGGCTGGCATCTGTTGTCACTATCACCCACGAGGGTCTGCGGAAACAAGTCCCCTGGGACAGATGATCTGGCGACAACCACCAAAGAAAAGAGTTTCTGATCTCTTGATCCAGAATTATCTTTGGAGATAAATCCGCATAATCCCCATTCCACTGACTGAGCATGCACAGTTGCAGTGGTCTGAGATGAAAGCGAGCAAACGGAACAATGTCCATTGCCGCTACCATTAATCCGATTACCTCCATACACTGAGCCACTGATGGCCGAGGAATGGACAGAAGTGCTCGGCAAGTATTCAAAATCTTTGATTTTCTGACCTCCGTCAGAAATACTTTCATGGCTACCGAGTCTATCAGAGTTCCCAAGAAAGGAACCCTTGTCTGTGGAACAAGTGAACTCTTCTCTATGTTCACCTTCCAGCCGAGAGTTCTCAGAAAAGACAACACTGTGCCCGTGTGAGATTTAGTCAGATGATATGTTGACACCTGAATCAGAATATCGTCCAGATAAGGCGCCACCGCTATCCCTTGCGGTCTGAGAACCGCCAAAAGAGACCCTAGAACCTTTGTGAAGATTCTGGGTGCTGTGGCGAACCAGAAAGGAAGAGCCATGAACTGATAATGTTTGTCCAAGAAGGCAAACCTTAGAAACCGATGATGATCTTTGTGGATTGGAATATGAAGGTAAGCATCCTTCAAATCCACGGTAGTCATATATTGACCCTCCTGGATCATTGGCAAAATCGTTCGAATTGTCTCCATCTTGAATGATGGAACTCTTAGAAATTTGTTTAGACACTTGAGGTCCAACATGGGTCTGAACGTTCCCTCTTTTTTGGGGACCACAAATAGGTTTGAGTAAAACCCCTGTCCCTGTTCCAATTTTGGAACAGGACAGATTACTCCCATAGTAAAAAGGTATTTTACACAGCGTAAGAACGCCTCTCTCTTTATCTGGTTTGCAGATAATTTTGAAAGATGAAATCTCCCTCTTGGGAGAAAATCCTTGAATTTTAATTCATAACCGTGGGTCACTATTTCTAGTGCCCAGGAATCCTGAACATCTCTTGCCCAAGCCTGACCAAAGAAAGAAAGTCTGCCCCCTACTAGATTCGGTCCCGGATTGGGGGCCACCCCTTCATACTGCTTTGTGGAAGAAGAAGAAGAAGAAGCGGGGGTCCTCCTTTAAAGTTCCGAAAGAAACAAAAATTATTCTGTTTACCCCTCATTTTAACCGACCTCTCCTGAGGTAGGGCATGGCCCTTACCTCCTGTAATATCAGAAATGAACTCCTTCAATTCTGGCCCAAAAAGGGTCTTACCTTTAAAGGGAATAACTAAAAGCTTAGGTTTTGATGACACATCAGCAGACCAAGATTTGAGCCATAATGCTCTACGTGCTAAAATAGCAAATCCTGCATTTTTTTCCGCTAATTTAGCAATTTGAAAATCGGCATCAGTAATAAAAAAAACTAGCTAGCTTAAGAGCCTTAAAGGGACACTAAACCCAAAATTTTTCTTTCATGATTCAGGTAGAGAATACAATTTTAAACAACTTTCCAATTTACTTCTATTATCTAATTTGCTTCATTTTTAAGATATCCTTCATTGAAGAAATAGCAATGTACATGTGTGAGCCAATCACACAAGGCATCTATGTGCAGCCACCAATCAGCAGCTACTGAGCCTATCTAGATATGCTTTTCAGCAAAGAATATCAAGATAATGAAGCAAATTAGATAAAAGAAGTCAATTAGAAAGTTATTTAAAATTCCATGCTCTTTTCAAATCATGAAAGAAAAAATGTGGGTTTCATGTCCCTTTAATTCTATCTAGAATGTCATCTAATGGAGTCTCAACCTAAGAGACTCTTCTAGAGCCTCAAACCAAAAAGCTGCTGCAGTAGTTACTGGAACAATGCAAGCCGTAGGTTGTAAAAGAAATCCCTGATTAACAAATAATTTCTTTAGTAGACCCTCTAATTTCTTATCCATAGGATCCTTGAAAGCACAACTATCCTCAATGGGTATAGTAGTATGCTTAGCTAGGAAAGATATAGCTCCCTCTACCTTAGGGACCATTTGCCATGAGTCCCGAATGGTATCTGATATAGGAAACATTTTCTTAAAATTAGGAGAGGGAGAAAACGTATACTTGGTCTATCCCATTCCTTACTAATAATTTCCGAAATTCTCTTAGGAACCGGAAAAACATCAGTGTAAGTAGGAACTTCCAAATATTTATCGATTTTACACAATTTCTCTGGAGGAATCACAATAGGATCACAATCATCCAGAGTCGCTAAAACCTCCCTAAGCAACAGGCGGAGGTGTTCAAGCTTAAATTTAAATGACATAGCATCCGAATCTGTCTGAGGCAAAACATTCCCTGAATCAGAAATTTCACCCTCAGACAGTAATTCCCTGATCCCCAACTCAGAGCACTGTGAGGGAACATCGGAAATAGCTAATAAAGCATTAGAGGATTCAGTATTTACATTAATACTTGACCTACTGCATTTACCCTGCAACACTGGTAATTTAGACAATACCTCTGTAAGGGTAGTTGACATAACTGCAGCCATCTCCTGCAGAGTAAAGGAATTAGACGCACTAGAAGTACTAGGCGTCGCTTGTGTGGGCATAAAAGGTTGTGACACTTGGGGAGAATTGGAGGGCATATCCTGATTCTCTTCAGACTGAGAATCATCCCTAGGCACACTTACTTTATTTAAAATATGCTTTTTACATTGTAAAGCCCTTTCAGTACAAAAGTTACACAATGTTAGAGGGGGTTGCACAATAGCTTCTAAACACATAGAACAATGAGAAACCTCAATGTCAGACATGTTGAACAGACAAGCAATACCACAAAAGTCGTTTAAACACTTATTTATAGCATAAAATAAACATCAGAAAAAACGTGTACTGTGCCTTTAAAAAAAGAAAAAATGAACAATTTTTCAAAAATGCACAAAAAACGTTAAATTATTCCCAAATTTAACTTAATATCGTTGGTTAATCCAAAAATGACTGCACCCAGAAGCAAGGGCAGAAATAAGGCTTTAGAAGTACTTATATCAACATGTAGTCAAAAATAGATAAAAATACACTCTGCACCTCGCCACAGCTCTGCTGTGGTGCCTACCTGCCCCCAGGGTACTTCAAATCAAGTTTCCAACCCTTCAGACCAGCTACACAGTCCAGGAGCCACCAAGTTACTGTTTGCTGCTGCTAAGCCTGAAGAAATTGCGCCAAAATAGGCTCTGCCCCTTAAGGTCAAAAGTCAGAGTAGGCCTAAACAACACCGCATGGAAATGCAGTTTTGCACTAAAGTAAAAATACACACACAATATAACCCTCAAGCATAAAACCAATAAGTTTTAAGTGCCAAAAAATAAAAAACATAAAACATTGTTTTTTATATTGTCTCCCATGTCACATAATGCCCAAATATCAACTAATGATCAATATAAAATAGGGACTCCAGTAACACCCCTCTTATTAAAATAGGTTTTACTGCATTACTGCATACCCCATTCCCATACAGGGAAATAATGCCAGTCAGTTCTGATACACCAAGTCTCCTAAGAAAAAAAGGCTGCACATACCTTAATGCTGCTTGTAGCATGAAACCGGTCTCCACACTGAAGATGTCTCATGGTTACCTTCAGAAGTCTTGTGGGAACCAGCGTGGATCTTAGTTACAAATGCTAAGATCAAACCTCAGGGCAGAAATCTTCTTCCATATCCCCCTGAGGAAAATAGTACGCACCGGTACCATTTAAAATAAAAAACTTCTTGATTGAAGAAACTAAAACTAACACCTCACTTTACCATGTCTTCCTAGTATAACACAGGCAAAGAGAATGACTGGGGGTGGAGGGGAAGGAGAGGGGCTATAGGCTATATATACAGCTCTGCTGTGGTGCTCTTTGCCACTTCCTGTTAGCAGGAGGTTAATATCCCACAAGTAAGGATGAAATCCATGAACTCGTCATATCTTTGTAAAAGAAATATCCTGTTTTGATAATTTTACCTTCGTATGGATCAGTAAGGTGTGCTTATCAGATATAGTATTTGGTTTACTGAATAGACTTTGATCACTGCTATGATTTCTTGGGTGTAACTTGCCACATCTGTCATGTAACTGGGTGGATCACAAGCTGTGCACACATTACCTGGTTCAGTTCAATCAGCTGTGGATAAGCTCCCATCATCTGGATGGCGATTTTAACAATATTCTTTGCAGGCTCCATGTCTGTGGAAAGAGGAAATCTTTTAACACCTTAAACAATTGAGCTTTTTAATAGCCAGTAAAAACCTTTGAGTTATCAAGAGCACTCCATTAAATGGACATGGAAATAAAAAAATTACTTTCAGATAGCATGAACAATAAAAACAAATCCCAATTTACTCCTGTAGTCAACTTTACCTTATGCTCTAGGTGTCCTTTACTGAAACTTAGATCCGTTCCATGATAATGCACTGAGGTAGGTTCAGGATCATGCATATGTCTTAAAGGGACTTAAAACACTAAATACATTTTAGTGAGGTTAATTCCCCCTCCCTCTAGTCATGGGTTCCACCTTGTTGAAATCTAGCTTTTACTGCATTCCAATGCTGATGTGTTTTTGCACATGCACAGCAACTTTCCTTCAGATACCTGCAGTGAAACCTAGGTTCCAAAATAGTAGCACTCTTAACTAGTGGGAAGTGCATGAAATGTATTTGGTGTTTAACCCCTTAGCAACCAGCGATGTACCCTGTACGACGCTGGTCACTATGCCCTTTAGGACCAGCAACGAACCCTGTACGTCGCTGCAGTCCTGGGCTTCTCTCTACCGCTATTTCGCTAAAAATAGCGAGATTGCTCTATTTCTGCATGATGCACGATCGTTGGTGGGTGGGTTGGAGGGTAAGGAGGGAGGCGGGTGGGCGGCCCATTGCTGTAGGGGGCCGGAGGAGGGCGGGAGCGGGTGGCTACAAGGAATGCAAAAAAACTTACCTGCATCATTGAGGGGGAAGGAGGGAGGAGGGGCAATGAGGGGGATCCTATGTGGGATCCGTTGCCAGAAACGGATCTGGGAGGGGGTAGGGTATTGAGATGAGGCAGCTACACTACAGAAAAAAATAAAAATATGCTTACCTGATAAATGTATTTCTTTCCGTATATGGTGAGTCCACAATGTCATCATTTACTGTTGGGAATATCACTCCTGGCCAGCAGGAGGAGGCAATGAGCACCACAGCCAAGCTGTTAAGTATCACTCCCCTTCCCACAAACCCCAGTCATTCGACCAAAGGTAAATGGAGAAAAAGGAGTAACACAAGGTGTAGAGGTGCCTAAGGTTTAGTAAAAAGTAACTGTCTTAAAATAAAGGGCAGGATCGTGGACTCACCATATCCGGAAATAAATAAATTTATCAGGTAAGCATACATTTTGTTTTCTTTCCTAAGATATGGTGAGTCCACGACAACATAATTTACTGTTGGGAACTAATACCGAAGCTAGAGGACACAGATGACTAGGGAGGGACAAGACAGGGAACCTAAACAGAAGGCACCACAGCTTGAAGAACCTTTTTCCCAAAAGAAGCCTCAGCCGAGGCAAAAGTATCAAATTTGTAACATTTTGAAAAAAGTATGCAAAGAGGACCAAGTTGCAGCCTTGCAAATCTGTTCCACAGAAGCTTGAAATCCCAAGAAGAGACAGCCCTCGTGGAATGAGCCGTAATTCTCTCAGGAGGCTACTGACCAGCAGTCTCATAAGCAAAACAAATTATACTTCTCAACCAGAGACAAAGAGAAGTAGCAGTAGCTTTCTGACCTTTACGTTTCCCAGAGAAACAAACAGACAGGGCAGAAGACTGGTGAAAATACTTAGTCGCCTGTAGATAAAATTTGAAAGCACGCACAACGTCCAAATTGTATAACAAACGTTCCTTATGAGAAGAAGGACTAGGACATAGTGAAGCAACAATAATTTCCTGATTAATATTTCTGTCCGAAACCACCTTAGGAAGAAAGCCTAACTTAGTTCGAAGAACCGCCTTATCAGCATGAAAGATAAGATATGGCAAATCACACTGCAAAGCAGAGAGTTCCGAAACGCTCTGAGCAGAAGAGATAGCAAAAAGAAAAAAAGCCCTCCAAGATAACAATTTAATATCTATGTAATGCAATGGCTCAAATGGAGGCTGCTGCAAAACTTTAAGTTTAAGCTGCAAAACTTTAACTTTTAGAAGTTTAAGGCTCCAAGGAGGAGCAACAGACTTAAACACAGGCCTGATTCTGACCAAGGCCTGACAAAAAACTTGCACATCTGGCATTCTCCAGACCTTCCTGAAGAAAGGACAAAATCTTAGGAATCCTGACCCTACTCCAAGAGTAGCTATTGGATTCACACCAAAAAAGATATTTACACCATATCTTATGGTAAATCTTTCTAGTAACAGGCTTGCGAGCCTGAATCATGGCCTCAATTACCGACTCACTAAAAAAAAATAGACATTCAATCTCCAAGCAGTCAGCTTCAGAGAAGCGAGATTTGGATGAAGGAAGGAACCCTGAGTTTGAACGTTCTCTTTCAGAAGCGGGAGAGACGACATCTCCATTAGGTCTGCATATCCGATCCTGCGAGGCCACGCAGGAGCTATTAGAATTGCCAATGCTCTGTCCTTCTTGATACGAGCAATGACTCATGGAAGGAGAGCAAATGGAGGAAATAGGTATGCTAGACTGAAATCCCAAGAAACCACCAGAGTGTCTATCAGGGTGGCCTGCAGATCTCTTGACCTTGAACCGCCCTTGGAAGTTTGCCGTTCTACCGAGACGCCATCAAATCCAGCTCTGGCACCCCCCATTTGAGGATTAAGCTGGAGAACACCTCGGGATGGAGTGCCCACTCCCCAGGATGAAAAGTCTGTCTGCTCAGGAAAACATAATTTATGTAAGAACTTACCTGATAAATTCATTTCTTTCATATTAGCAAGAGTCCATGAGATAGTGACGTATGGGATATACATTCCTACCAGGAGGGGCAAAGTTTCCCAAACCTCAAAATGCCTACAAATACACCCCTCACCACACCCACAAATCAGTTTAATGAATAGCCAAGAAGTGGGGTGATAAGAAAAAAGTGCGAAAGCATAAAAAATAAGGAATTGGAATAATTGTGCTTTATACAAAAAAATCATAACCACCACAAAAAGGGTGGGCCTCATGTACTCTTGCTAATATGAAAGAAATGAATTTATCAGGTAAGTTCTTACATAAATTATGTTTTCTTTCATGTAATTAGCAAGAGTCCATGAGCTAGTGACGTATGGGATAATGACTACCCAAGATGTGGATCTTTCCACGCAAGAGTCACTAGAGAGGGAGGGATAAAATAAAGACAGCCAATTCCGCTGAAAAATAATCCACAAACAAAATAATTTAAATTTTATAATGAAAAAAACTGAAAATATAAGCAGAAGATTCAAACTGAAACAGCTGCCTAAAGTACTTTTCTACCAAAAACAGCTTCAGAAGAAGAAAACACATCAAAATGGTAGAATTTAGTAAAAGTATGCAAAGAAGACCAAGTTGCTGCTTTGCAAATCTGATCAACCGAAGCTCCATTCCTAAACGCCCAGGAAGTAGAAACTGACCTAGTAGAATGAGCTGTAATCCTTTGAGGCGGAGTTTTACCCGACTCGACATAAGCATGATGGATTAAAGATTTCAACCAAGATGCCAAAGAAATGGCAGAGGCCTTCTGACCTTTCCTAGAACCGGAAAAGATAACAAATAGACTAGAAGTCTTTCGGAAAGTCTTAGTAGCTTCAACATAATATTTCAAAGCTCTAACTACATCCAAAGAATGCAATGATTTCTCCTTAGAATTCTTAGGATTAGGACATAATGAAGGAACCACAATTTCTCTACTAATGTTGTTGGAATTCACAACCTTAGGTAAAAATTCAAAAGAAGTTCGCAACACCGCCTTATCCTGGTGAAAAATCAGAAAAGGAGATTCACAAGAAAGAGCAGATAATTCAGAAACTCTTCTGGCAGAAGAGATGGCCAAAAGGAACAAAACTTTCCAAGAAAGTAATTTAATGTCCAATGAATGCATAGGTTCAAATGGAGGAGCTTGAAGAGCCCCCAGAACCAAATTCAAACTCCAAGGAGGAGAAATTGACTTAATAACAGGTTTTATAAGAACCAAAGCTTGTACAAAACAATGAATATCAGGAAGAATAGCAATCTTTCTGTGAAAAAGAACAGAAAGAGCAGAGATTTGTCCTTTCAAGGAACTTGCGGACAAACCTTTATCTAAACCATCCTGAAGAAACTGTAAAATTTTCGGAATTCTAAAAGAATGCCAGGAAAAATGATGAGAAAGACACCAAGAAATATAAGTCTTCCAGACTCTATAATATATCTCCCTAGATACAGATTTACGAGCCTGTAACATAGTATTAATCACAGAGTCAGAGAAACCTCTTTGACTAAGAATCAAGCGTTCAATCTCCATACCTTTAAATTTAAGGATTTGAGATCCTGATGGAAAAAAAGGACCTTGCGACAGAAGGTCTGGTCTTAACGGAAGAGTCCACGGTCGGCAAGAAGCCATCCGGACAAGATCCGCATACCAAAACCTGTGAGGCCATGCTGGAGCTACCAGCAGAACAAACGAGCATTCCATCAGAATCTTGGAGATCACTCTTGGAAGAAGAACTAGAGGGGGAAAGATATAGGCAGGATGATACTTCCAAGGAAGTGACAATGCATCCACTGCTTCCGCTTGAGGATCCCTGGATCTGGACAGATACCTGGGAAGTTTCTTGTTTAGATGAGAGGCCATCAGATCTATTTCTGGAAGTCCCCACATTTGAACAATCTGAAGAAATACCTCTGGGTGAAGAGACCATTCGCCCGGATGCAACGTTTGGCGACTGAGATAATCCGCTTCCCAATTGTCTATACCTGGGATATGAACCGCAGAAACTAGACAGGAGCTGGATTCCGCCCAAACCAGAATTCGAGATACTTCTTTCATAGCTAGAGGACTGTGAGTCCCTCCTTGATGATTGATGTATGCCACAGTTGTGACATTGTCTGTCTGAAAACAAATGAACGATTCTCTCTTCAGAAGAGGCCAAGACTTAAGAGCTCTGAAAATTGCAGTTCCAAAATATTGATCGGTAATCTCACCTCCTGAGATTCCCAAACCCCTTGTGCCGTCAGAGACCCCCACACAGCTCCCCAACCTGTAAGACTTGCATCTGTTGAAATTACAGTCCAGGTCGGAAGAACAAAAGAAGCCCCCTGAACTAAACGATGGTGATCTGTCCACCACGTCAGAGAGTGTCGTACAATCGGTTTTAAAGATATTATTTGAGATATCTTTGTGTAATCCCTGCACCATTGGTTCAGCATACAGAGCTGAAGAGGTCGCATGTGAAAACGAGCAAAGGGGATCGCGTCCGATGCAGCAGTCATAAGACCTAGAATTTCCATGCATAAGGCTACCGAAGGGAATGATTGTGACTGAAGGTTTCGACAAGCTGATAACAATTTTAGACGTCTCTTGTCTGTCAAAGATAGAGTCATGGACACTGAATCTATCTGGAAACCCAAAAAGGTTACCCTTGTCTGAGGAATCAATGAACTTTTTGGTAAATTGATCCTCCAACCATGATCTTGAAGAAACAACACAAGTCGATTCGTATGAGATTCTGCTAAATGTAAAGACTGAGCAAGTACCAAGATATCGTCCAAATAAGGAAATACCACAATACCCTGTTCTCTGATTACAGACAGAAGGGCACCGAGAACCTTCGTAAAAATTCTTGGAGCTGTTGCTAGGCCAAACGGCAGAGCCACAAACTGGTAATGCTTGTCTAGGAAAGAGAATCTCAGAAACTGATAGTGATCTGGATGAATCGGAATATGCAGATATGCATCCTGTAAATCTATTGTAGACATATAATGCCCTTGCTGAACAAAAGGCAGGATAGTCCTTACAGTTACCATTTTGAATGTTGGTATCCTTACATAACGATTCAATATTTTTAGATCCAGAACTGGTCTGAAGGAATTCTCCTTCTTTGGTACAATGAAGAGATTTGAATAAAACCCCATCCCCTGTTCCAGAACTGGAACTGGCATAATTACTCCAGCTAACTCTAGATCTGAAACACAGAAAAAATCTCTTTGCAGGCAGTCTTATCTTGAAACCAATTCTGTACCCTTCTGAAATAATGTTCTGAATCCAAAGATTGTGAACGGAATTGATCCAAATTTCTTTGAAAAAACGTAATCTGCCCCCTACCAGCTGAGCTGGAATGAGGGCCGCACCTTCATGTGGACTTAGGAGCTGGCTTTTATTTTCTAAAAGGCTTGGATTTATTCCAGACTGGAGATGGTTTCCAAACTGAAACCGCTCCTGAGGATGAAGGATCAGGCTTTTGTTCCTTGTTGTGACGAAAGGAACGAAAACGATTATTAGACCTGAATTTACCTTTAGATTTTTTATCCTGTGGTAAAAAAGTTCCTTTCCCTCCAGTAACAGTTGAGATAATAGAGTCCAACTGAGAACCAAATAATTTATTACCCTGGAAAGAAAGGGAAAGCAGAGTAGACTTAGAAGACATATCAGCATTCCAAGTTTTAAGCCATAAAGCTCTTCTAGCTAAAATAGCTAGAGACATATACCTGACATCAACTCTAATGATATCAAAGATGGCATCACAAATAAAATTATTAGCATGTTGAAGAAGAATAATAATGCTATGAGAATTATGATCTGTTACTTGTTGCGCTAAAGCTTCCAACCAAAAAGTTGAAGCTGCAGCAACATCAGCCAATGATATAGCAGGTCTAAGAAGATTACCTGAACACAAATAAGCTTTTCTTAGAAAGGATTCAATTTTCCTATCTAAAGGATCCTTAAAGGAAGTACCATCTTGCTGTAGGAATAGTAGTACGCTTAGCAAGAGTAGAGACAGCCCCATCAACCTTAGGAATTTTGTCCCAAAACTCTAATCTGTCAGATGGCACAGGATATAATTGCTTAAAACGTTTAGAAGGAGTAAATGAATTACCCAAATTATTCCACTCTCTGGAAATTACTTCAGAAATAGCACCAGGAACAGGAAAAACTTCTGGAATAACTACAGGAGATTTAAAAACCTTATCTAAACGTTTAGATTTAGTATCAAGAGGACCAAAATCCTCAATTTCTAAAGCAATTAGGACTTCTTTAAGTAAAGAACGAATAAATTCCATTTGAAATAAATATGAAGATTTATCAGCATCAACCTCTGAGACAGAATCCTCTGAACCAGAAGAACCATTATCAGAATCAGAATGATGATGTTCATTTAAAAATTCATCTGAAAAATGAGAAGTTTTAAAAGACTTTTTATGCATACTAGAAGGAGGAATAACAGACATAGCCTTATTAATGGATTTAGAAACAAAATCTCTTATGTTATCAGGAACACTCTGAGTATTAGATGTTGACGGAACAGCAACAGGTAATGGAACTTTACTAAAGGAAATATTATCTGCATTAATAAGTTTGTCATGACATGCAATACAAACAACAGCTGGAGGAACAGCTACCAAAAGTTTACAGCAGATACACTTAGCTTTGGTAGCTCCAGCACCAGGCAGCGATTTTCCAGAAGTATCTTCTGACTCAGTTGCAACGTGGGACATCTTGCAATATGTAAAAGAAAAAACAACATATAAAGCAAAATTGATCAAATTCCTTAAATTACAGTTTCAGGAATGGGAAAAAATGCCAGTGAACAAGCTTCTAGCAACCAGAAGCAAAAAATAATGAGACTTAAATAATGTGGAGACAAAAGAGACGCCCATATTTTTTTAGCGCCCAATAAGACGCCCACATTATTTGGCGCCTAAATGCTTTTGGCGCCAAAAAATGACGCCACATCCGGAACACCGACACTTTTGGCGCAAAAGGACGTAAAAAATGACGCAACTTCCGGCGACACGTATGACGCCGGAAACAGAAAGAAAATAAATAAATTTTTGCGCCAAAAAAGTCCGCGCCAAGAATGACGCAATAAAATGAAGCATTTTCAGCCCCCGCGAGCCTAACAGCCCACAGGGAAAAAGTCAAATTTTAAGGTAAGAAAAAAATGATTGATTCAAATGCATTATCCCAAATATGAAACTGACTGTCTGAAATAAGGAATGTTGAACATCCTGAGTCAAGGCAAATAAATGTTTGAATACATATATTTAGAACTTTATAAAAAAGTGCCCAACCATAGCTTAGAGTGTCACAGAAAATAAGACTTACTTACCCCAGGACACTCATCTACATGTTGTAGAAAGCCAAACCAGTACTGAAACGAAGATCAGCAGAGGTAATGGTATATATATATAAGAGTATATCGTCGATCTGAAAAGGGAGGTAAGAGATGAATCTCTACGACCGATAACAGAGAACCTATGAAATAGACCCCGTAGAAGGAGATCATTGAATTCAAATAGGCAATACTCTCTTCACATCCCTCTGACATTCACTGCACGCTGAGGAAAACTGGGCTCCAACCTGCTGCGGAGCGCAAATCAACGTAGAATCTAGCACAAACTTACTTCACCACCTCCATAGGAGGCAAAGTTTGTAAAACTGATTTGTGGGTGTGGTGAGGGGTGTATTTGTAGGCATTTTGAGGTTTGGGAAACTTTGCCCCTCCTGGTAGGAATGTATATCCCATACGTCACTAGCTCATGGACTCTTGCTAATTACATGAAAGAAATCCTCTTCCCAGTTGTCTACTCTTGGAATGTGGATGGCAGATAGACAGCAATTGTGAAGTTCCGCCCACTGAATAATCCAAGCCACCTACTTCATGGCTAAGGAACTCCGAGTTCCTCCCTGGTGGTTGATGTAAGCCACTGAGGTTATGTTGTCCGACTGGAACCTGATAAACCGGGCTAAGGACAACTGAGGCCAAGTCATCAGAGCATTGAAAATTGCTCTCAACTCCAAGATGTTTATGGGGAGAGCAGACTCCTCCCGTGTCCAAAGTCCCTGCGCCTTTATCAAGTCCTAGACTGCTCCCCAGCCCAGCAGACTGGCATCCTTGGTCACGATCACCCAAGAAGGTCTCCGGAAGCACGTGCCCTGAGACAGAATTTTCTGAGAAAGCCACCATGGGAGAGAGTCTCTTGTTGACTGATCCAGATCTATCCTCTGAGACAGATCCCCTGATTCCTGTTCCATTGTCTGAGCATACATAACTGCAAAGCTCTCAAACGGAATTGAGCAAAGGGAATGATGTCCATGGAAGCAACCATCAGACCAATTACCTCCATACACTGAGCCACTGATGGCCTTACAGTAGACTGTACAGAGAGGCAAGAAGTCTTGCTCTTCTGACCTCTGTCAGAAATTTAACACAAACCCCCAGGGAATAAAGAGCCCAGAAGCATTAAACCTTTCCTTACAGAACAGAGCTAAATCGGTCTCACACATGCTTTACAGTGCCTGCCCCATGCCAGATGTAATCCTGACCCCAGGATTATCTAAATCCCAAATTAATGCAGCAGGAAATTTTAATATTCTTAGTGCATAATCTCCCCACCTGAAAGAGAAAGCAGTTACCTGCAAAATCCGCTGTCCGGCATGTAGACAGCCCACAAGGTATGAGAGGAGACAGTTCCTCACAGAGACCTGTAGAAAAGACAGAACAGAGTAAACCTACTCTGGCTTTCTATACTAGGGCAGCAAACTGTTAGGAAAACGTACCAAGGCCCACCTTACAAGTTCCTAACTGCTTTAAAGCTACCACTACCCTTACTGAAGAGATTAAAGTGGAGTACGGCTAGACCCAATAATCTTGCTTGAAGCAAAAGAAATCCAATTTTCATCAGACACCAAAACTTCACCTCCTCCATGCACCGAAGCAAAGAGAATGACTGAGGTTTGTGGGAAGGGGAGTGATACTTAGCTTGGCTGTGGTGCGCTTTGCCTCCTCCTGCTGGTCAGGAGTGATATTCCCAACAGTAAATGATGACGTTGTGGACCATATTCCCAACAGTAAATGATGGCTAAGATGGCTGCAAATAGGTAGAGGGGGGAGGGTTAGAGAGCTGTTGGGGGGGGGGGATACTACCCCGCAGAAAATATATTTTAAAAAAAACAAACAAACAAAAAACTTTTATTTTTATACTGGCAGACTTTCTGCCAGTAATTAAAGGGCCATGATACCCAAATGTAAGAACTTCAAAGCAGCAAATCAGTATGCCTGTCCCGGGACATCTAAGGAAGTGAGCTTACGTGCAAACACATCTTATTTCCCTATTCAGTTTAAGGAAGTTTACTATGAAATCTCATGAGATCACAGTAAAAGAGTTCATGACCTCAGCACTGCTGATGCTGATTGGCTGCTGTTCATTTCTTCATTTACTTTTTTTACCTGCAGCTGAGCAACAGCTGAAGTATATTTTTTTTACACAGAACTTACTCTGCTGAGCTGAGGAAATTGTGAAGTAAAATATCTTCTTTTTTACATAGAGATGCTCAGGTGATATTTTCCTGTCAGCTTTTTACAGTTATACTGCATCAGTTTCAAGTGATTTAGCATAGGAGTATTATGTCCCTTTAAGATGGGGTTGACCTTTGAGAGGTGGGAAGGGAAGAGAGCTGTTTGAAAGGGGTCAGGGAGAGATCAGGGGATGGAATGTGTCAGGTGGGAGGCTGGTCTCTACACTAAAGCTAAAATTAACCCCTTCCAGCTGGGCATAATACAAGTGTGGTGCACAGCGGCATTTATCCTCACTGATGAGGCCCACAGTAGGCCAAAAAACATAATTTATGTAAGAACTTACCTGATAAATTCATTTCTTTCATATTAACAAGAGTCCATGAGCTAGTGACGTATGGGATATACATTCCTACCAGGAGGGGCAAAGTTTCCCAAACCTTAAAATGCCTATAAATACACCCCTCACCACACCCACAAATCAGTTTAATGAATAGCCAAGAAGTGGGGTGATAAAAAAGTGCGAAGCATATAAAATAAGGAATTGGAATAATTGTGCTTTATACAAAAAAATCATAACCACCACAAAAAAGGGTGGGCCTCATGGACTCTTGTTAATATGAAAGAAATGAATTTATCAGGTAAGTTCTTACATAAATTATGTTTTCTTTCATGTAATTAACAAGAGTCCATGAGCTAGTGACGTATGGGATAATGACTACCCAAGATGTGGATCTTTCCACACAAGAGTCACTAGAGAGGGAGGGATAAAATAAAGACAGCCAATTCCTGCTGAAAATAATCCACACCCAAAATAAAGTTTAACAAAAAACATAAGCAGAAGATTCAAACTGAAACCGCTGCCTGAAGAACTTTTCTACCAAAAACTGCTTCAGAAGAAGAAAATACATCAAAATGGTAGAATTTAGTAAAAGTATGCAAAGAAGACCAAGTTGCTGCTTTGCAGGTCTGGTCAACCGAAGCTTCATTCCTAAACGCCCAGGAAGTAGATACTGACCTAGTAGAATGAGCTGTAATTCTTTGAGGCGGAGTTTTACCCGACTCAACATAGGCAAGATGAATTAAAGATTTCAACCAAGATGCCAAAGAAATGGCAGAAGCTTTCTGGCCTTTCCTAGAACCGGAAAAGATAACAAATAGACTAGAAGTCTTACGGAAAGATTTCGTAGCTTCAACATAATATTTCAAAGCTCTAACAACATCCAAAGAATGCAATGATTTCTCCTTAGAATTCTTAGGATTAGGACATAATGAAGGAACCACAATTTCTCTACTAATGTTGTTGGAATTCACAACTTTAGGTAAAAATTCAAAAGAAGTTCGCAACACCGCCTTATCCTGATGAAAAATCAGAAAAGGAGACTCACACGAAAGAGCAGATAATTCAGAAACTCTTCTAGCAGAAGAGATGGCCAAAAGGAACAAAACTTTCCAAGAAAGTAATTTAATGTCCAATGAATGCATAGGTTCAAACGGAGGAGCTTGAAGAGCTCCCAGAACCAAATTCAAACTCCAAGGAGGAGAAATTGACTTAATGACAGGTTTTATACGAACCAAAGCTTGTACAAAACAATGAATATCAGGAAGAATAGCAATCTTTCTGTGAAAAAGAACAGAAAGAGCAGAGATTTGTCCTTTCAAAGAACTTGCGGACAAACCCTTATCCAAACCATCCTGAAGAAATTGTAAAATTCTCGGTATTCTAAAAAAAATGCCAAGAAAAATGATGAGAAAGACACCATGAAATATAAGTCTTCCAGACTCTATAATATATCTCTCGAGATACAGATTTACGAGCCTGTAACATAGTATTAATCACGGAGTCAGAGAAACCTCTATGACCAAGAATCAAGCGTTCAATCTCCATACCTTTAAATTTAAGGATTTCAGATCCGGATGGAAAAAAGGACCTTGTGACAGAAGGTCTGGTCTTAACGGAAGAGTCCATGGCTGGCAAGATGCCATCCGGACAAGATCCGCATACCAAAACCTGTGAGGCCATGCCGGAGCTATTAGCAGAACAAACGAGCATTCCCTCAGAATCTTGGAGATTACTCTTGGAAGAAGAACTAGAGGCGGAAAGATATAGGCAGGATGATACTTCCAAGGAAGTGATAATGCATCCACTGCCTCCGCCTGAGGATCCCGAGATCTGGACAGATACCTGGGAAGTTTCTTGTTTAGATGAGAGGCCATCAGATCTATCTCTGGGAGCCCCCACAATTGAACAATCTGAAGAAATACCTCTGGGTGAAGAGACCATTCGCCCGGATGCAACGTTTGGCGACTGAGATAATCCGCTTCCCAATTGTCTACACCTGGGATATGAACCGCAGAGATTAGACAGGAGCTGGATTCCGCCCAAACCAAAATTCGAGATACTTCTTTCATAGCCAGAGGACTGTGAGTCCCTCCTTGATGATTGATGTATGCCACAGTTGTGACATTGTCTGTCTGAAAACAAATGAACGATTCTCTCTTCAGAAGAGGCCAAAACTGAAGAGCTCTGAAAATTGCACGGAGTTCCAAAATATTGATCGGTAATCTCACCTCCTGAGATTCCCAAACTCCTTGTGCCGTCAGAGATCCCCACACAGCTCCCCAACCTGTGAGACTTGCATCTGTTGAAATTACAGTCCAGGTCGGAAGCACAAAAGAAGCCCCCTGAATTAAACGATGGTGATTTGTCCACCACGTTAGAGAGTGTCGAACAATCGGTTTTAAAGATATTAATTGAGATATCTTCGTGTAATCCCTGCACCATTGGTTCAGCATACAGAGCTGAAGAGGTCGCATGTGAAAACGAGCAAAGGGGATCGCGTCCGATGCAGCAGTCATAAGACCTAGAATTTCCATGCATAAGGCTACCGAAGGGAATGATTGTGACTGAAGGTTTCGACAAGCTGTAATCAATTTTAGACGTCTCTTGTCTGTTAAAGACAGAGTCATGGACACTGAATCTATCTGGAAACCCAGAAAGGTTACCCTTGTTTGAGGAATCAAAGAACTTTTTGGTAAATTGATCCTCCAACCATGATCTTGAAGAAACAACACAAGTCGATTCGTATGAGACTCTGCTAAATGTAAAGACGGAGCAAGTACCAAGATATCGTCCAAATAAGGAAATACCACAATACCCTGTTCTCTGATTACAGACAGAAGGGCACCGAGAATCTTTGTGAAAATTCTTGGAGCTGTAGCAAGGCCAAACGGTAGCGCCACAAATTGGTAATGCTTGTCTAGAAAAGAGAATCTCAGGAACTGATAATGATCTGGATGAATCGGAATATGCAGATATGCATCCTGTAAATCTATTGTGGACATATAATTCCCTTGCTGAACAAAAGGCAATATAGTCCTTACAGTTACCATCTTGAACGTTGGTATCCTTACATAACGATTCAATAATTTTAGATCCAGAACTGGTCTGAAGGAATTCTCCTTCTTTGGTACAATGAAGAGATTTGAATAAAACCCCATCCCCTGTTCCGGAACTGGAACTGGCATAATTACTCCAGCCAACTCTAGATCTGAAACACAATTCAGAAATGCTTGAGCTTTCACTGGATTTACTGGGACATGGGAAAGAAAAAATCTCTTTGCAGGAGGTCTCATCTTGAAACCAATTCTGTACCCTTCTGAAACAATGTTCTGAATCCAAAGATTGTGAACAGATTTGATCCAAATTTCTTTGAAAAAACGTAACCTGCCCCCTACCAGCTGAACTGGAATGAGGGCCGTACCTTCATGTGAACTTAGAAGCAGGCTTTGCCTTTCTAGCAGGCTTGGATTTATTCCAGACTGGGGATGGTTTCCAAACTGAAACTGCTCCTGAGGACGAAGGATCAGGCTTTTGTTCTTTGTTGAAACGAAAGGAACGAAAACGATTGTTAGCCCTGTTTTTACCTTTAGACTTTTTATCCTGTGGTAAAAAAGTTCCTTTCCCACCAGTAACAGTTGAAATAATAGAATCCAACTGAGAACCAAATAATTTATTTCCCTGGAAAGAAATGGAAAGTAGAGTTGATTTAGAAGCCATATCAGCATTCCAAGTCTTAAGCCATAAAGCTCTTCTGGCTAAGATAGCCAGAGACATAAATCTAACATCAACTCTAATAATATCAAAAATGGCATCACAGATGAAATTATTAGCATGCTGGAGAAGAATAATAATATCATGAGAATCACGATTTGTTACTTGTTGCGCTAGAGTTTCCAACCAAAAAGTTGAAGCTGCAGCAACATCAGCCAATGATATAGCAGGTCTAAGAAGATTACCTGAACATAGATAAGCTTTTCTTAGAAAAGATTCAATTTTTCTATCTAAAGGATCCTTAAACGAGGTACCATCTGATGTAGGAATGGTAGTACGTTTAGCAAGGGTAGAAATAGCCCCATCAACTTTAGGGATTTTGTCCCAAAATTCTAATCTGTCAGGCGGAACAGGATATAATTGCTTAAAACGTTTAGAAGGAGTAAATGAATTACCCAATCTATCCCATTCCTTAGCAATTACTGCAGAAATAGCATTAGGAACAGGAAAGACTTCTGGAATAACCGCAGGAGCTTTAAAAACCTTATCCAAACGTATAGAATTAGTATCAAGAGGACTAGAATCCTCTATTTCTAAAGCAATTAGTACTTCTTTAAGTAAAGAGCGAATAAATTCCATCTTAAATAAATATGAAGATTTATCAGCATCAATCTCTGAGACAGAATCCTCTGAACCAGAAGAGTCCAAAGAATCAGAATGATGGTGTTCATTTAAAAATTCATCTGTAGAGAGAGAAGATTTAAAAGACTTTTTACGTTTACTAGAAGGAGAAATAACAGACAAAGCCTTCTTTATGGATTCAGAAACAAAATCTCTTATGTTATCAGGAACATTCTGCACCTTAGAAGTTGAGGGAACTGCAACAGGCAATGGTACATCACTAAAGGAAATATTATCTGCATTAACAAGTTTGTCATGACATTTAATACAAACAACAGCTGGAGGAATAGCTACCAAAAGTTTACAGCAGATACACTTAGCTTTGGTAGATCCAGCAGGCAGAGGTTTTCCTGTAGTATCTTCTGGCTCAGATGCAACGTGAGACATCTTGCAATATGTAAGAGAAAAAAACAACATATAAAGCAAAATAGATCAAATTCCTTATAAGACAGTTTCAGGAATGGGAAAAAAATGCCAAACATCAAGCTTCTAGCAACCAGAAGCAAATGAAAAATGAGACTGAAATAATGTGGAGACAAAAGCGACGCCCATATTTTTTGGCGCCAAATAAGACGCCCACATTATTTGGCGCCTAAATGCTTTTGGCGCCAAAAATGACGCCACATCCGGAACGCCGACATTTTTGGCGCAAAATAACGTCAAAAAAATGACGCAACTTCCGGCGACACGTATGACGCCGGAAACGGAAATGAATTTTTGCGCCAAAAAAGTCCGCGCCAAGAATGACGCAATAAAATGAAGCATTTTCAGCCCCCGCGAGCCTAACAGCCCACAGGGAAAAAAATCAAATTTTTGAGGTAAGAAAAATATGATAATTAAAGCATAATCCCAAATATGAAACTGACTGTCTGGAAATAAGGAAAGTTGAACATTCTGAGTCAAGGCAAATAAATGTTTGAATACATATATTTAGAACTTTATAAATAAAGTGCCCAACCATAGCTTAGAGTGTCACAGAAAATAAGACTTACTTACCCCAGGACACTCATCTACATGTTTGTAGAAAGCCAAACCAGTACTGAAACGAGAATCAGTAGAGGAAATGGTAAATATAAGAGTATATCGTCGATCTGAAAAGGGAGGTAAGAGATGAATCTCTACGACCGATAACAGAGAACCTTATGAAATAGACCCCGTAGAAGGAGATCACTGCATTCAATAGGCAATACTCTCCTCACATCCCTCTGACATTCACTGCACGCTGAGAGGAAAACCGGGCTCCAACTTGCTGCGGAGCGCATATCAACGTAGAATCTAGCACAAACTTACTTCACCACCTCCCTTGGAGGCAAAGTTTGTAAAACTGATTTGTGGGTGTGGTGAGGGGTGTATTTATAGGCATTTTAAGGTTTGGGAAACTTTGCCCCTCCTGGTAGGAATGTATATCCCATACGTCACTAGCTCATGGACTCTTGTTAATTACATGAAAGAAAGTACGTCTGGGCTTTTGCCGTTTCTCTCATTCAGAGAGGGATTGCCTGGTATTTTGGGGATGTACTGTACTGTTAAGTCAGGATCAGACTGATATGCTACAGGAAAGTTCTTCTCTGTGAAAGGCACATGTTGCGCAAAAAGAGTCTGCTTCTTGGGTGGTAACTAGCCATAGAACAAGCTATTATGCTATTGTTCGTTCCCAGGTTGAGCGTTTCTCTCTTTTAATTTATGCAAATTATTACTCTTAGGGAAGTTTCCCTAAGTGTGATGTGGGAATCCAGACGTGGACCCGTTGCTCAGTGTGCCTAGAGGGATATGGCTGCACCTCACTGACGAGGCCCACACTAGGCCGAAACGTACGTCTGGGGTTTTGCCGTTTCCCTTGTTCAGAGAGGGATTGCCTGGTATTTCGGGGCTGGACTGTACTGTTAAAGGGACACTAAAGCCAAAAGTTTTCCTTCATGATTCAGGTAGAGAATACAATTTTAAACAACATTCCAATTTACTCCTATTATCTAATTTGCTTAATTCTTTAGATAGTATTTGCTGAATAAATAGCAATGCAAATGGGTGAACCAATCACACTAGGCAAACACCAATCAGCAGCTACTAAGCCTATCTAGATATGCTTTTCAGCAACGGATATCAAGAGAATGAAGCAAAATAGATAATAGAAGTAAATTAGAAAGCTGTTTAAAAGTGCATGCTCTATCTAAATCATGAAAGAAAACATTTCTGTTTCTCGTCCCTTTAAGTCAGGATCAGACTGATATACTACAGGAAAGTTCTTCTCTGTGAAAGGCACATGTTGAGCAAAAAGAGGCTGCTTCTAGGGTGGTAACTAGCCATAGAACAAGCATTATGCTATTGTTCGTTCCCAGGTTGAGTGCTTCTCTCTTTTATTAATTTATGCAATACTTTGGGTTGTCTGCTAAAAAAAATATATAGTTTTGATATGGAAATATAAAAAAGGCTCTATATTCTGTTTAAATGTAGTGATAGCAAAAATGCTAAAAATGAACTGGTCTTTTGGGGACGTTTTTGTCTAAAATGCCCTGTCCTTAAGGGGTTAATGTCCCTTTAAGCACTACAGGGCTGCAGTGTGTGCATCAATGTTTACAGAAGGTTATAGTGCTCCGACACGTGCACACTCCTGAGCCTACTTCAGTATTCTATCATGAAAAAGTTTTGTTTTTTTAATTGTACACTCTAAATCTCTGGTTTGCAAACCTGTCCTCATCCTTAAAATCTGGCCTGTTAGAGAGGCCTATCTGAACTGGTGCAGAGGTGAAATAATCAGCTGATTAGTAAAAAGAGTAGAGAGAGGGCGCCACAATAGCGTGATATCGCCTGGAATGCAGGTACAGATAAAAGTAAGTATTATGCTTACCAAATAGTGTCACTTTTTTATCTGATGAAACGACCCTTTTGAGGTTGAGAAACGCGTCATAAGTATTAAAAGTCATTTTTATTTGAAGTTGTCTGTGTTGTGGTTTATCAATACCAACTGAACAACACACAAAAGATTACACCTTTGCAGCACCTGAAGTCCAGTCAACAGGAGGCATATACAAAGTTGCAACCAGGACAAGTGCCTTTGGAGCTTGGCTTCCACAGTGTACTAGCTACTGATAAGTGCTAGCCTGCTCTTTTGCACTGGTCACAGCACAGTGCCACACTATTTGGTAAGCATAATACTTACTTTTATCTGTACCTGCATTCCAGACGGTATCACGCTATTGCGGCACCCTCTCTCTACTCTTTATATTTTAACAGTTGTTCCACACTCTCTGGGATCAAGAGGAGCAGCCTGACTCACCATACCTATTAGGAGGATACCTTTATCCCTTCAATTTACCACCAGCTAATGAACATTAAACAGGACTAATACGGTAGATCTGATCTACTATATTTAAAGTGTATTACCTTGTTTTATATTGAATACTGTTTTCTTTTTTAAACATCAGCGCTCTTTTATATCCCTTCATTGGGATATGTTCATTTATGATTAGTAAATATGGTTATTTTACCTGCTCTCATCCAAGGTAATCCTGAAAGTCTGGCCTAATTTTGACTTTCATGTCCTTTTAACATTCATTTAGAGGCCTTTTTCTTATTACCTCTACCTGAGATACAGTTATCTAACAAATATAATCATATGAAGCGCTAAGTCAATACAGTAAATTTGCATAATCAACAAATGCAAGATAACAAGACAATGCAATAGCACTTAGTCTGAACTTTTTTCTGACAATTTTAAAAGTTATGTCCATTTCCACTCCCCCTGTGCCATGTGACAGCCATCAGCCAATCACAAATGCATATAAGTACCATGTGACAGCCATCAGCCAATCACAAATGCATACACGCTTATTCTGTGACTTATTGCACATGCTCAGTAGGAGCTGGTGACTCAAAAAGTTTAAATATAAAAAGATTGCACTTTCTTTTTAATGGAAGTAAATTGGAAAGTTGTTTAAAATTGCAAGCTCTATCTGAATAATGAAAGTTTAATTTTGACTTGAGTATCCCTTTAACCCCTTAACGACCGAGGACGTGCAGGGTACGTCCTCAAAAAAAAGGCAGTTAACGCCTGAGGACGTACCCTGCACGTCCTCGGTGTGGAAAGCAGCTGGAAGCGATCCCGCTCGCTTCCAGCTGCTTTCCGGTTATTGCAGTGATGCCTCGATATGGAGGCATCCTGCAATAACCTTTTAAAGCCATCCGGTGCAGAGAGAGCCACTCTGTGGCCCTCTCTGCACCGGAGATCAGTGGCTCAAAGCGTTGGTGGGTGGGAGCCGGACCGGGAGGCGGCCATCGATGGCCCTGGTGATGTGGAGGGGGGGCGGGATCGTGGGCGGGGATGGCCGGGGGGCGCGCACGGATGCGGGCGCGTGCACGGGAGGGTGGGGGCGGGCACGTGCACGGGGAGGGAGCGGGTGGGAACCGCTACGCTACAGAAAATCAAATAGTAAAAAATGTTAAAAAATGTTAAAAAATGGGTAAAACAAAAATGATCAGCAAGGTGGTGGGGGTTTCTCTGTGTGGGGGGGAAGCTACACTACAGAAAAAACCCATACAAACAAACTGGGTACTGGCAGACAGCTGCCAGTACCCAAGATGGCCCCCAATGAGGCAGAGGGGAGGGTTAGAGAGCGGTTTTGGGGGGGATCAGGGAGGTTGGGGGCTAGGGGGGGATCCTACACAGTAGCATATGTAAATATGCTTAATTTTTTTTTATTTTTTTTTTAAAAACCCTTTTATTTTAGTACTGGCAGACTTTCTGCCAGTACTTAAGATGGCGGGGACAATTGTGGGGTGGGGGAGGGAAGGGAGCTGTTTGGGAGGGATCAGGGGGTGGGATGTGTCAGGTGGGAGGCTGATCTCTACACTAAAGCTAAAATTAACCCTGCAAGCTCCCTACAAACTCCCTAATTAACCCCTTCACTGCTAGCCATAATACACGTGTGAGGCGCAGCAGGATTTAGCGGCCTTCTAATTACCAGAAAGCAACGCCAAAGTCATATATGTCTGCTATTTCTGAACAAAGGGGATCCCAGACAAGTATTTACAACCATTTGTGCCATAATTGCACAAGCTGTTTGTAAATTATTTCAGTGAGAAACCTAAAATTGTGAAAAATTTTACTTTTTTTTTCAATTTGATCGCATTTGGCGGTGAAATGGTGGCATGAAATATACCAAAATGTGCCTAGATCAATACTTGGGGTTGTTTACTACACTACACTAAAGCTAAAATTAACCCTACAAGCTCCCTAAAAGCTCCCTAATTAACCCCTTCACTGCTGGGCATAATACACTTGTGGTGCGCAGTGGCATTTAGCGGCCTTCTAATTACCAAAAAGCAACGCCAAAGCCATATATGTCTGCTATTTCTGAACAAAGGGGATCCCAGAGAAGAATTTACAACCATTTATGCCATAATTGCACAAGTTGTTTGTAAATAATTTCAGTGAGAAACCGAAAGTTTGTGAAAAAATTTGTGAAAAAGTGAACGATTTTTTGTATTTGATCGCATTTGGCGGTGAAATGGTGGTATGAAATATACCAAAATTGGCCTAGATCAATACTTTGGGATGTCTACTAAAAAAAATATATATACATGTCAATGGATATTCAGGGATTCCTGAAAGATATCAGTGTCCCAATGTAACTAGCGCTAATTTTGGAAAAAAGTGGTTTGGAAATAGCAAAGTGCTATTTGTATTTATGGCCCTATAACTTGCAAAAAAAGCAAAGAACATGTTAACATTGGGTATTTCTAAACTCAGGACAAAATTTAAAAACTATTTAGCATGGGTGTTTTTTGGTGGTTGTAGATATGTAACAGATTTTGGGGGTCAAAGTTAGAAAAAGTGGTTTTTTTTTCCATTTTTCCTCATATTTTATAATTTTTTTATAGTAAATTATAAGATATGATGAAAATAATGGTATCTTTAGAAAGTCCATTTAATAGCGAGAAAAACGGTATATAATATGTGTGGGTACAGTAAATGAGTAAGAGGAAAATTACAGCTAAACGCAAACACCACAGAAATGCAAAAATAGCCCTGGTCCCAAACGGACAGAAAATGGAAAAGTGCTGTGGTCATTAAGGGGTTAAATACTGTGCCAGCTAGTTCAGGTATTCCCTAAGTCTCCTTTTACAACAGTAGCGTTTACTGGAATCAATAAAGCATTTGACTGTGCAGTTTAGAAAATGTGTCTGAACATGAAACTACTGTACAATGGAATTAGTCTTAAAATGTAAGCTTTAATTAAGATCAAATAAATATTCACTGTGCACTATGACTAGCTGATGTTAAATATGTGCTGAAAAAAACCCTGTCATTTTTAGGAATGATGATTTTTGTGCTACTGGCAAACCTTTTGATTAAATTGCATACATTTTATGACAGGACAGCTAATCACATATAAGAAACTGTAAGAAACAGCTGCTTGTAATTGCCTTCAGGAAAGCAAATCAGTTTCATTTGTAATGTGAGCAATAAATTCTTTCATAAAATTTTATAACTAACTTTTTTTTTTTTTAAATAATTTTTATTGAGGTTGCAAATACAGTACAACAGACAAGTAGTGTTACAAAAATCAGAGAGATATGTGTAGAAAAGAACATATCAACCGCTTAGACCACAGCATACAATCATATCTATTACATCACATGGATACTAACAGGCCCATTTATCAAGCTCCGTACGGAAACACAAGACCGCTGCTCCATAACCCTGTCCGCCTGCTCTGAGCAGGCGGACAGGAATCGCCGGAAATCAACCCGATCGAATACGATCGGGTTGATTGACACCTCCCTGCTGGCGGCCGATTGGCCGCAAGTCAGCAGGGGGCGGGGTTGCACCAGGAGCTCTTGTGAGCTGCTGGTGCAATGTTAAATGCGGAGAGCGTATTGCTCTCTGCATTTAGCGAGGTCTTGCGGACCTGATCCGCAGTGTCGGATCAGGTCCGCAAGCCCTTTGATAAATGGGCCTGTTAGCATACTGTAGAACAACCCCAAATTTTTCTCTTTTTAACCAAGAGACATACATAGATCATATGATCAAAGACCTGTAGTAGCGTATATATAATTAACTATTTTAAACATTCAAATAGTTCATTGCAATCCTGATAGTTATATTTTAGTTGTATGCAAGTTTCATGGTTTAAAAGTAGGATTTAAGCTTAATTTTATTTTTTTAGTAAAAAAAAAAATCACAACTGTGTTTATTAAAGTGAACATAATAAAGATCACATCAATCCTTGGGGCTGATTTATGAAGCTGCGAATGCAGCTCTTTCCGCGCGAACCTTCAGTTAAAAGTTAAGAAGCAGCGCGGTCTTTATTAGAAGCTCAGAACAGCGATCGCTTGAAACAAATAAAGAAGCTTTCTCCATGAAGTATGTTATACTTCATGAATGAAAGTCCCCTTTATTTGTTTCAATAGTTTTGACTAAACACATTTAAGATGTAGGCATCAAGGTATCTGAGAGAACTGTTCAGTGACGATTAGCTGAAGAGGCCTGTTAGCCAGAAACCCTGCTCCGAAATAATCCCCACAATCCATTTTTCTTAACATTCTTTACACCTACAATTTCAGTCACTTTGTTTACCCACCTGTAAAAACATACATTTGTTAATTTACCAAATATTAAAAGGGACATGAAACCCAAACATTTTCTTTCATGGTTCACATAGAGAATATAATTTTAAACAACTTTCCAATTAAATTCTATTATTTAATTTGATTCCTTCTCTTGTTATCCTTTGCTAAAAGGTTTATCTTGGCAAGCTCAGGAGCAGCAAAGAACCTAGGTTCTAGCTGCTGATTGGGGGCTGCATATATTTACTGATTTCCATAAGCTCATCCATGTGTTCAGTTAGAAACCAGTAGTGCATTGCTACTCCTTCAACAAATTATACCAAGAGAATGTAACAAATTAGATAATAGAAGTAAATTAGAAAGTTGTTTAAAATTGTATTCTCTATCTGAATCATGAAAGATAATTTTTGGGTTTCATGTCCCTTTAAAGGATTCCAAAACTTTTCATTTTTATGTTCAATTAGATCATCACAATCATATCACAAACGCTTATATTTCAAAACTTTTGACATAAAAATGAGCGTTATAAGTCTAATAAAATTATATTTTAGATTTCGAGAATGACGTCACTGAAGCCAAACCTCCGTTTATGGTGCTTTCAATACCAAAATTAATCTCCAATCATAATCCGTTTTCGTGCATATAATTATTATCCCGTTTCGTCACCCGGCGTATGTGCAATACGATACGGTAATTCATGCATGCCCATATTGTACCTTCGATATCACACTTACCCATACAAAGCTCCATACGTATTGTATGACGAGTTCATAAGATCGCGTATGCGCATTACCGCTGAAGTCCGACATTTTGATAACTCAGGTTATCGTAAATGATTTGTGGATGAAAACAGTGGGTTTGGAAATCAATAATTTTTAGAAGCATATCTTGATAATGGTAAGAATCTGACAAGCAAAGCAATTTACATATATAATTGTTAGATATGGATATAGCGATTGAAGAAAAGTGTTTTGCAGCGTTTAGTGTCCCTTTAAGTAATATTACATCAAATTACATGTAAATATGTACTGCAGAAGTTTCCAATATAAGAAATGCTTACAAAACTAAAAAATCAATCAACATTAGGAATAAATATGAAATTAAAATAAAAATTATGATTTTTGACTAATGTGTCTAATAATTTGGCAAGGTACTGTAATATAATTTAAAATAAATCCTAAAATCCAAGGAGTGTGCAGACCTGACACTCATTGGTTGTCATGGACAGGTAATTCTTTTCTAGCTGGGTCTTTGTTATCTGCTGCACATTTTATTTATAAGCCTCAGAGACATTAAACACTTTTATATTATAATATAAAATGTTTAATTATACATAATAAACTATTGCAATATATTTGCATTATTTATTTTTGCCAACTTTTCTTGTAATGTAACTCTGAACACAGTGCAGACTTCACATGCCTAATCCTGCTACATATTTGTCCCTAACTAGCCTCAGCAGATACTGCAAAATGATGAAAGTTTTATTAACAAAATATCAATGTGACGTCTCACCTAGAGCGTGTTAAAGCTATATCGGTCTCGTTAATTGAGTAATGAGGGAGGGCTGTGTCATTATGGTGAAGGAAAGTGCTGGAGTGTATTATACTGGAATGAACCAGTGTTAAAAGACTGTTTGGACTATATGCTGAAAACACACTGTTTGTTTGATTTACTGGAATACCGTTTTAATCTGCAAATAAACAGGCTGCAGGCCTTTCAAACTTGACAACAGTATATATGTATGTGAATATACACTCACCAGCCACTTTATTAGGTACACCTTGCTTGTACCGGGTTGAACCCCCTATTGCCTTCAGAACTGCCTTAAAGTGACGGTAAATAAGAATGTTACAATGAAAAATATATTAATTTTCAAGTAAAACACATAATTTTATTTTTTTAAAAGTGTATATATATTTCTTTCATTTAAGTGGCAAGAGTCCATGAGCTAGTGAAGTATGGGATATACATTCTTACCAGGAGAGGGCAAAGTTTCCCAAACCTCAAAATGCCTATAAATACACCTCCCGCCTCACTCATACCTTAGTTTTACAAACTTTGCCTCTCATGGAGGTGGTGAAGCAAGTTGTGCTTGATTTTCTTCAGTGATAGGAGCTTCTAAGCATATTGAAGCCCAGTGCCTCTCAAAGTACAGTGTTTGTCTGAGGGATGTGAAGTGAGTATTGCCTGATGACATCATGTTTTCACCTATGGGAAAACATAATTTATGTAAGAATTTACCTGATAAATTAATTTCTTTCATATTGGCAAGAGTCCATGAGCTAGTGACGTATGGGATATACAATCCTACCAGGAGGGGCAAAGCTTCCCAAGCCTCAAAATGCCTATAAATACACCCCTCACCACATCCATAATTCAGTTTAACGAATAGCCAAGAAGTGGGGTGATAAAGAAAGGAGTAAAAAAGCATCAACAAAGGAATTGGAATAATTGTGCTTTATACAAAAAAAACATAACCACCATAAAAAGGGTGGGCCTCATGGACTCTTGCCAATATGAAAGAAATTAATTTATCAGGTAAATTCTTACATAAATTATGTTTTCTTTCATGTAATTGTCAAGAGTCCATGAGCTAGTGACGTATGGGATAGCAAATACCCAAGATGTGGAACTCCACGCAAGAGTCACTAGAGAGGGAGGGATAAAAATAAAGACTGCCAATTCCGCTGAAAAAAATTAATCCACAACCCAAATCATAAGTTTTAATCTTATAAAGAAAAATAAAAAAAACTGAAATTATAAGCAGAAGAATCAAACTAAAACAGCTGCCTGAAGAAGAAAAAACATAAAAATGGTAGAATTTAGTAAATGTATGCAAAGAAGAGCAAGTTGCTGCTTTGCAAATCTGATCAACTGAAGCTTCATTCTTAAAAGCCCATGAAGTGGAAACAGACCTAGTAGAATGAGCCGTAATCCTCTGAGGCGGAGATTTACCCGACTCCAAATAAGCGTGATGAATCAAAAGCTTTAACCACCAAGCCAAGTAAACAGCAGAAGCCTTCTGACCTTTCCTAGAACCAGAAAAGATAACAAATAGACTAGAAGTCTTCCTGAAATCTTTAGTAGCTTCAACATAATATTTCAAAGCTCTCACCACATCCAAAGAATGTAAGGATCTTTCCAAAGAATTCTTAGGATTAGGACACAAGGAAGGGACAACAAATTTTCTACTAATATTGTTGGAATTCACAACTTTAGGTAGGAATTTAAATGAAGTCAGCAAAACCGCCTTATCCTGATGAAAAATCAGAAAAGGAGACTCACAAGAAAGAGCAGATAATTCAGAAACTCTTCTAGCAGAAGAGATGGCCAAAAGAAACAACACTTTCCAAGAAAGCAATTTAATGTCCAAAGGATGCATAGGCTCAAACGGAGGAGCCTGTAAAGCCTTTAAAACCAAATTAAGACTCCAGGGAGGAGATATTGATTTAATGACATGCTTGATACGGACCAACGCCTGTACAAAACAATGAATATCAGGAAGTTTAGCAATTTTTCTGTGGAATAAGACAGAAAGAGCAGAAATGTGTCCTTTCAAAGAACTTGCAGACAAACCCTTATCCAAACCATCCTGAAGAAACTGTAACATTCTAGGAATTCTATAAGAATGCCAAGTGAATTTATGAGAAGAACACCATGAAATGTAGGTCTTCCAAACTCGATAATAAATCTTTCTAGAAACAGATTTATGAGCCTGCAACATAGTTTTAATTACTGAGTCAGAGAAACCTCTATGACTAAGCACTAAACGTTCAATTTCCATACCTTCAAATTTAATGATTTGAGATCCTGATGGAAAAATGGGCCTTGAGATAGAAGGTCTGGTCTTAGTGGAAGTGGCCAAGGTTGGCAACTGGACATCCGAACAAGATCCGCATACCAAAACCTGTGTGGCCATGCTGGAGCCACCAGCAGCACAAACGATTGCTCCATGATGATTTTGGAAATCACTCTTGGGAGAAGAACTAGAGGCGGAAAAATATAAGCAGGTTGATAACTCCAAGGAAGTGTCAATGCATCCACTGCCTCCGCCTGAGGATCCCTGGACCTGGACAAGTACCTGGGAAGTTTCTTGTTTAGATGAGATGCCATCAGATCTATTTCTGGAAGCCCCCACATCTGAACAATTTAAAAAACACATCTGGGTGAAGAGATCACTCTCCCGGATGTAAAGTCTGATGACTGAGATAATCCGCTTCCCAATTGTCTATACCTGGGATATGGACGGCAGAAATTAGACAGGAGCTGGATTCTGCCCAGGCAAGTATTCAAGATACTTCTTTCATAGCTTGGGGACTGTGAGTCCCACCCTGATGATTGACATATGCCACAGTTGTGATATTGTCTGTCTGAAAACAAATGAACGGTTCTCTCTTCAAGAGAGGCCAAATCTGAAGAGCCCTGAAAATCGTTCCAAAATATTGATAGGTAATCTCGCCTCTTGAGATTTCCAAACCCCTTGTGCTGTCAGAGATCCCCAGACAGCTCCCCAACCTGAAAGACTCGAATCTGTTGTGATCACGGTCCAGGTTGGAAGAACAAAAGAGGCCCCTTGAACTATACAATGGTGATCTAACCACCAAGTCAGAGATAGTCGAACATTGGGATTTAAGAATATTAATTGTGATATCCTTGTATAATCCCTGCACCATTGGTTCAGCATACAAAGCTGAAGAGGTCTTATGTGAAAACGAGCAAAGGGGATCGCGTCCGATGCTGCAGTCATGAGACCTAAAACCTCCATGCACATAGCTACTGAATTGAATGACTGAGACTGAAGGTTCTGACAGGCTGCAACCAACTTCAATCGTCACTTATCTGTTAGAGACAAAGTCATGGATACTGAATCTATCTGGACACCTAAAAAGGTTACCCTTGTCTGAGGAATCAAAGAACTTTTTGGTAAATTGATCCTCCAACCATGTCTTTGAAGAAACAACACTAGTTGATTCATGTGAGATTCTGCAGAACGTAAAGACTGAGCAAGTACCAAGATATCGTCCAAATAAGGAAACACCGCAATACTCCGCTCTCTGATTACAGAGAGAAGGGCACCGAGAACCTTTGAAAAGATCTTTGGAGCTGTTGCTAGGCCAAAAGGAAGAGCAACAAATTGGTAATGCTTGTCTAGAAAAGAGAATCTCAGGAACTGATAGTGAACTGGATAAATCGGAATATGAAGATATGCATCCTGTAAGTCTATTGTGGACATATAATGCCCTTGCTGAACAAAAGGCAGAATAGTCCTTATAGTCACCATTTTGAATGTTGGTATTCTAACATAATGATTCAAGATTTTTAGATCCAGAACTGGTCTGAATAAATTTTCTTTCTTTGGGACAATGAACAGATTTGAATAAAACCCCAGACCCTGTTACTGAAAAGGAACTGGCACGATTACCCCAGAAGACTCCAGGTCTGAAACACACTTCAGGAAAGCCTGTGCTTTCTCGGGGTTCACTGGAATGCGTGAGAGAAAGAAACTTCTCACAGGCGGTCTTCCTCTGAAACCTATTCTGTACCCCTGAGAGACAATGTTCTGAATCCAATGATTTTGGACTGTATTTATCCAAACATCCTTGAAAAATTTTAGTCTGCCCCCTACCAGCTGAGCTGGAATGAGGGCCGCACCTTCATGCGGACTTGGGGGCTGGTTTAAATCTCTTAAATGGCTTGGATTTATTCCAGACTGAGGAAGGCTTCCAATTGGAAACAGATTCCTTAGGGGAAGGATTAGGTTTCTGTTCCTTATTCTGTCGAAAGGAACGAAAACGGTTAGAAGCTTTAAATTTTCCCTTAGATTTTTTTATCCTGAGGTAAAAAAGCCCCCTTCCCCCCAGTAACAGTAGAAATTATAGAATCCAACTGAGAACCAAATAATTTATTACCTTGGAAAGAAAGAGATAGCAACGTCGATTTAGAAGTCATATCAGCATTCCAAGTTTTAAGCCATAAAGCTCTTCTAGCTAAAATAGCTAAAGACATATAGTTAACATCAATTCTGATGATATAAAAAATGGCATCACACTTTATATAAATGCATAAAGTGCCAGACCATAGCTGGGGTGTCTTAAGTAATAAAAAACATACTTACCAAAAAATATACCCATCCATATATAGCAGATAGCCAAACCAGTAGAGGTAATGGTATATGAGAGTATATTGTCGAGGTAGGGAGGTAGGAGATGAATCTCTACGACCGATAACAGAGAACCTATGAAATAGACCCCCGTTAGGAAAATCATTGCATTCAATAGGTGATACTCCCTTCACATCCCTCTGACATTCGCTGTACGCAGAGGAATCAGGCTTAAAAAAAAAGCTGAAAAGCGCATGTCAACGTAGAAATCTTAGCATAAACTTACTTTACCACCTCCATAGGAGGCAAAGTTTGTAAAACTGAATTGTGGGTGTGGTGAGGGGTGTATTTGTAGGCATTTTGAGGTTTGGGAAACTTTGCCCCTCCTGGTAGGATTGTATATCCCATACGTCACTAGCTCATGGACTCTTGCCAATTACATGAAAGAAATCTATATATATATATATATATCTATATATCTATATAGATATTTATATATCTATCTATCTATATATATGTATATATATCTATCTATCTATCTATATATATATATATATATATATATATATATATATATATAAAAATAAATAACATTTTCTTCTATGTGAAGAACATTGGAAAATATTCATCACTTCCTTCGGGTTTAGTGTTGTAGGTCCACAAGTTGTCGGATTAGTGGGCGAGCAATACGATTTAGTTGTTTGTTTTTTTTTAAAGCGTGCACCATTGAAGTCTATGGGGATAAGAAGATAGCATTGTTGCTATATCCAAAGTCCTCAACTTAGCATGCATCAAATTTCGGTTGCACGCTGTTTTTACTTTAAACTTGTAATACACGCACTAAACTGTCCAAGTTAAATGTTTACTATGAGTGCAGTTGGCACGCAAGGGAAAAAAACAAAAGTGCACCACTTGTAACTGGGCCCTTACTGTTGGAATACATGTATTAGTTTACACCTCATTACAATATGGGACATAAAACACAAATGTATCATGATTCAGATAGAGTGTAAAATAAAATAAAAAACTTTCCAATGTATCTCTATTATAAAATATACTTTATTCTTATGGTATCCTGTGTTGAACAGTAGGGAGTGAACACATGTCTGGAGAACTAAAAGACTTCAGTTTTACAATAACACATTTAACAATGTTATAAATTTGCAAGCACACTAGATCATGTGAGAAGTGTATCTGCCGTATAGTGCTCCAGTCACTTGCACACTACCTACCTAGGTATGCTCTTTAACAAATAATACCATGAAAACAATGTAAATGTGATAATAGGAGAAAATTGGAAAATTTAAAAAAATTGGATGAATCATAAAAAAAAATGTTGGATTTCTTGTCCCTTTGACTCTGAACAGGAAGGAGGTAAAAACAAAAGAAACACAAAGATGGATTAGTACAGATGCAGCATAGAAGGTACCAGCAAGATATATAGAATGTACAATTAAATAACATGAGCTTCAGATAAACAAACTCTGTTGAGCACAGCTTGTTTTGCAAGTGATATACGGACAACTATTGTTTTCTTGTTAATCCTGTTAGTTTACCTTATCAGGTAGCTTTAAAAAAAGCTTAAAATCCACAAAACAAGTAAAATGACCCCAGTTACCTTCACATGAAGTCCTGGAATCTAAGCTTCAAGTGAGATAATCTGTTACTTTACACCAGAATTTTGATGCAAAAACATTGGGCTCCGTTGTAATAAATGAGTTTAAACGGACATTAAAGGGATAATTTACTCAGGCAAACAGCTGAGAAAAGATCAGTGTTTTTAAAGATGTTATTGATGATTTATAGGATGATGTCATGGGTTATGTCACTACTGATGCCATTGATTATGTCATAGGTGATGTCACTAGTGATGTAATTGATGATGTCATGCAAAGCACCCAGGGCAGGGGTATTTTAAGCTGGGAATTTCCTTGCTTTTTAACGTTTGACTACCAACAAACTCTAGGCATTCATGTACGTTAAAACCTTTGCAATATACCTTTATTAAAGGGATATGATATCCAAAATGTTCTTTTGTGATTCAGACAATTTAAAAAAAGTTTCCAATTTACTATTATCACATTTCCTTTGTTCCCATGGTATTCTCTGTTGCAGAGGTACCTAGACAGACATCTGGATGGCAGGAAATTATACTGCCATCTAGTGCTCTTGCAAATGGATAACATTGTTGCCAAACTGCTACCATATAGTGTTCCAGAAATGGACCGGCTCCTAAGCATACATTCCTGCTTTTCAACAAAAGATAACAAGACAGCAAAGAGAACGTGATAACAGAAGTAAATTAGAAAGTGGTTTAAAATTGCATGCTCTATCTGAATACTAAAAGAAAATGTTTGGGTTTCATAGCCCTTTAAATACAGTCATGACCCCTAACCAGTGTTCCCCTTAAAAGGATCTAAACCCTTCTTTTGTGATTCAGACAAAGCATATTATTTTAAAAATGTTTTTATTTAATTCTGTCACAACATTTGTGTCATTCCCATGGTGTTCTGTGTTAAAGAGATACATAGGGAGGTGTCTGGAGAACTACATGGCAGGAAATAGTGCAGTCATCTCGTGCTCTTGCAAAACTGCTGCCATATAGTGCTCTAGACATGTGCACGCTCCTGAGCTTACACCCTTGATTTTCAACAAAAGGCACCAGAGAACAAATATTTTTTTAAATAAAAGAAGTAAATTAGAAAGCTGTTTAAAACTACATGCTCTATTCGAATTATGAAAGATAAAGTTTGGTTTTCATATCCCTTTAACCATAACCCCACACCATTAATCTGACCTGGCTCCACTACATGACCCCTCCAACACCCAAGTGACCCCCTATAGGATCCAAAAATGGTTGATCACTGATTATAACAGTGTGATGGATCAATGTTTCACAGTAAGCCTACCCAGCTGAACTCACATTAATCAAATAACCAATTTGGATCAACAAAAAAACAAATATACGAAGCAACACTGCACAAGGCTAAGAATGAGATTAGGAAGAAAATATCCAGAAAAGAATGAAGAAACATGATTCAACCCTCTTTGGGTGATGTTTACTTAGATTTAGGAATTTTTGACAGTTTTAGGTTTAAGGGTGGGGGTTGCATTGGTGGTATCACATGGGGGCTTAGATTGTTAGAGGTGTTGCCATGGTGGATCACATGGGGTATCATATGTAACATATACATACATTATATATACAACAGATAGGTCACTGTGTTTTAGAGACCAGGATTGCCATTGGGGATTATGTCTGCTGGGCATTAGGGGAGATTGTGTAGTGGTGTCTGGTCAGGCTAGTGGGGTTACATAGTTGCCAACATTTCAAAAAAAATTCCAGGGACACTTTGCAGCAGAGCAAGCAAGCGGGTTACTGGAGTATTGACGACCTACTGTTCAACTGCTCCGCCCACTCAGTTCTGCAATCAAAACACACCCATTTGAAAGTAATAGTATAATTTAGACTTATCCATAGTTTATTATACAGATTACACCAAGCTCTTACAGTTTATTATACAGATTACACCAAGCTCTTACACCTACCCAGTCTCTGGAACACATTCTGGGCATATGGTTATTTTTACAACACAGCATCAAAATTAGAAAGACAAATAATATGTGAACCCATTCAATAATAATAACAATATTTAATTAGGAATGAATTATATTTAAATAATACACTATATCTATTTATCATCTATCTGTTAATGTGTATGTGTGTGTATATATATGCAAACAACAAATGTTGTGCAAAAGAGATTTTCAGGGACATTTCCAGGGACAAAAAAAATCCAGGGACATACAACAAAATCCAGGGATTGTCCCTGGAAATTAGGGACTGTTGGATACAATGGGGTTAGTGAATAGCCATTCACAATGGCAGTTGTTCACACTGGGATTACCCAGAGCATCATTGATTGGTTGTACCTGATAAGTTGGATGTTGGGAGGGTGATATTTTGACGACTACTAGGAATACTGGACTGTAAACTGTTCACTATATCACATATACCACGTGTTATAGCAAGAGGGTTGGAAGGTCCTTACCTGGCTGGTAATGATAGTAAGGAGCCATAACAATTCCATAACAAATAAACAAAACACTCTCACTAAATAGCAGCAATTAGAAGTAAAAGCTCTTACTATAATGTTTATAAAGGCTCCATGCATATACCTTGACAATGTATTCTATTTAGCAGTACATGCTCAAATATCATTTGACTTTAGAGAAAAAGATTTAGACAGATGATGGTAACACACAGGAAAGCAGAGAGCATAGAATATACAGTCTGATAAATGCAATAACACCACAAAGGATTCTTCCTGTGTGTGAGTCTGTATTAAACAGAAATAAAGTATTTAGTTTTGCCCTTCAGTAGTATTAATTTAACAGAAAGTCAGAGACTCACATTACCTGCAAGAGACTTCCTGGAACACTGAAAGGAGAAAAAAAGGTGAAGGGAGGAGAGAGAGAAAGGTGGAGACAGGGAGTGAGCAGAATGATAGAAATGTGAAGGGAGGGAGCAGAGAGGGAAATAGAGAGGTGGGGCCTGTAAGGGAGGAACAGAAATGTAATGATAGTGAGGGAGGAGATATATGAACTTTATTCAAAGGAAAAATGTTGTAACAGAAACAAAACAGAGGCGCTTGATAAGAGAGAGAATTTATAACAATTGTATGGTCACTGTGATCTAATAACTTTATTGTGATGTGCTGCAGTTCTGTCAGATGCATTTTACAGCACAGGGTGATGTTGTGCTACCAGACATATATATATATATATATATACACACTGTACCACCTATGTTCATAGCGCTGCGTTACCTGTTAGCGCTCTACAAATACCTGATAATAATAATAATGTAGTTTTTCTTTAAAAAATAAAGATATTTTTAACACAGAAATTAAAAAAATAAATAATTAAAAAGTTCACTAAACATCTTACACTACAACTACTGAAACGAAAGAGGAACCAATTAATTTATTATACCTGTAATATGTTTCTCTCTGTGAATTGATGCACATATGTTTTAAATGTCCCAGGTCTGATAACTACACACTTATACATTATATCTATCTATATATATTTAATGGCAGTGGTGCTTCTGCTTTTGATACTTTACAACCCTGTCAGTGAATAGATCAGTAAAAAGGACAACGCAGGAGAAGAGGTTTGAGAAAAACTACAGTGCTGGGCAGCCAGTGAATCAGGTAAGTAGCCATACAAGATGCATGGGAGTCACAATCAGGATTTTCACGCACTTAGCGACATATATAACATTTTATAACTTTTTGGGCATTGAGTTTACTATTTTTTAATTATAAAAATGTATCTGTGAAGTCTGTAGTGCAGTATGACATATATTGTTGTTGGATACAGAAGTGTCTGGATGTGTTTGTGTGTTAAAGTTGTGTGTATCTGTTTAAATTAGGCATGGATCCGGTAGGATCCGGCTGTTTTTCTGTAATAAAAGTGTTGGTTCTGAAAAGACCCAATTGTTTTGCAGTAAAATGTTGTTGGATACAGAAGTGTCTGGATGTGTTTGTGTGGAAAACAATTAAATTTGTGTGTATTTGTATAAATTAGGCATGGATCTGGCTTTTACCCACACCCCTTTATATATACATATACATACACACATATACAAACAGGCAACAGCACCTTAGGGTTGCCAGGTGTCCGGTATTCAAATGGACAGTCTAGTATGTTAGCAAGCTGTCCAGTTAAATCTATAAATACTAGACAGTTAAAGGGACAGTCTTTTTTTTTTTTTTAACTCCCTTGAGTGGCAGCTAAATTTTACCGGCCTCCTGGATCTCTGTGCATAACAAATGTAGTGACGGCGACGTTGCACATGTACTTCTCTTTGTTTTACTGGTATCCAAGGAGTGTGCTACCCAGTTCTGTGTGAGTTACATAGAGCCACTGCTCTGTGTTTTATTAACAACGGGGGTGTAAAAACACTGCTGTGTGTGCTACTGGCAGCCACATTGATTAAATTATTTCTTTCTGCCATCCAAGGAGGTAGAACCGCTACTCATTTGTGAAGAATATGTACACGTTACGGTCAAGGGTTGGGCTTAAGGAAGTCATTTGGAACGGGCCATTGTGTGACCAGCACATACCCATTCCCAGTCACCTACAGGTCATATAGTATTTTTGTGGAGAACAACTGGAAACCCTAAAGCCCACTGCTGCAGGTGCTCACTGGCCTGTTTGTGAAACTAATATCTTGCTGAAAAAAAAACTACAACATTGTAACTCAAAAATGGCAGAATTCGTGAGTTGCAAGTTAAAGGAACATAAAACACAAAATATTTCATAAAGAGCATACAATTCTAAACAACTTTCCAATTTGCTTCATTATTTTGGTATCCTTTGTTGTAAAGCATACCTAGGTAGGTTTAGGAACTGGGACCTAGCTGCTAATTGGTTGCTGCATATATATGCCTCTTGTCATTGGCTTACCAGATGTGTTCAGATAGCTAATGCACTGCTGCTCCTTCAATAAAGATACCAAGAGAATAAAGCAAATTGATAATAGAAGTTGTTTACATTTGTACGTTCATGAAAGAAAAAAAAAATGTGTTTCATGTGCCTTTAAGCTCTATTACAATAAATGGAGCTGCACCCATTTTCTAAATGATCCCTTTTTAGAGTAAAAAGTAAATTTATGCTTACCTGATAAATTAATTTCTTCTACGATACGACGAGTCCACGGATTTCATCCTTACTTGTGGGATATTAACCTCCTGCTAACAGGAAGTGGCAAAGAGCACCACAGCAAATCTGTATATATAGCTCCTCCCTTCCCTCCACCCCCAGTCATTCGACCGAAGGTTTAAGAAGAGAAAGGAAAAGCTAAAGGTGCAGAGGTGATTGAAGTTATAAAAAATAAAATATAATCTAATCTGTCTGAAAAAATCACAGGGAGGGCCGTGGACTCGTCGTATCGTCGTATCGTAGAAGAAATTAATTTATCAGGTAAGCATAAATGTACTTTTCTTCTACAAGATACAAGTCCACGGATTTCATCCTTACTTGTGGGATACAATACCAAAGCTACAGGACACGGATGAAACGGGAGGGACATGACAGAGACCTAAATGGAAGGCACCACTGCTTGAAGAACCTTTCTCCCATAAACAGCCTCAGAAGAAGCAAAAGTATCAAATTTGTAAAATTTGGAAAAAGTATGAAGATACGACCAAGTCGCAGCCTTGCAAATCTGTTCAACAGAAGCATTGTTTTAAAAAGCCCATGAGGAAGCCACAGCCCTAGTAGAATGAGCCGTAATTCGTTCAGGAGGCTGCTGTCCAGCAGTCTCATATGCCAGACGGATGATGCTCTTCAGCCAAAAAGAAAGAAGTAGCCGTAGCTTTCTGACGCCTACGCTTTCCAGAATAAACAATGAATAATGAAGATGATTGACGGAAATCCTTAGTCGCCTGCAAGTAAAACCTCAAGGCACGGACCACGTCCAGGTTATGCAATTTACGCTCCTTCTTAGAAGAAGGATTAGGACATAATGAAGGAACAACAATTTCCTGATTAATATTCTTATTAGAAACAACCTTAGGGAGGAAACCAGGTTTGGTAAGTAAAACCACCTTATCAGAATGGAAGATAAGATAAGGTGAATCACACTGTAATGCTGAAAGTTCAGAAACTTTACGAGCAGAAGAAATAGCAACCAAAAACAAAACTTTCCAAGATAACAGCTTAATATCTATGGAATGCAAAGATTCAAACGGAACCCCTTGAAGAACATTAAGAACTAAATTCAAACTCCAGGGCGGAGCAATTGGTCTAAATACAGGCTTAATTCTGGTTAGAGTCTGACAAAAAGACTGAACATCTGGAACATCTGCCAAACGTTTGTGTAGCAAAATTGACAAAGCAGAAATCTGTCCCTTTAAGGAACTCGCTGATAACCCTTTCTCCAATCCTTCTTGGAGAAAAGACAGAATCCTGGGAATCCTAACTTTACTCCATGAGTAGTCCTTGGATTCACACCAAAAAAGATATTTACGCGATATCTTATGATAGATCTTTCTAGTGACAGGCTTACGTGCCTGTATCAAAGTATCAATGACCGAATCTGAGAATCCCCGCTTAGATAAAATCAAGCGTTCAATCTCCAAGCAGTCAGCTGCAGAGAACTTAGATTTGGATGTTGGAAAGGTCCTTGAATGAGAAGGTCCTGTCTCAATGGAAGTTTCCACGGTGGCAGAGAGGACATGTCCACTAGATCCGCATTCCAAGTCCTGCGTGGCCACGCAGGCGCGATCAGAATTACTGAAGCTCTCTCCTGTTTGATCCGAGCAATCATGTGTGGAAGGAAAGGAAACAGTGGAAACACATAAGCTAGGCTGAACGACCAAGGCATCTATCAGTTCGGCCTGAGGATCCCTCGACCTGGATCCGTATCTTGGAAGCTTGGCATTCTGTCGAGAAGCCATCGGATCCAATTCCGGTCTGCCCCATTGGAGAATCAGTGAGGCAAACACCTCCAGGTGGAGTTCCCACTCCCCCGGATGAAAAGTCTGTCGACTTAGAAAATCCGTTTCTCAGTTCTCTACTCCTGGGATGTAAGATTGCCGACGGATAACAAGAGTGGGCCTCCGCCCATCAAATTATCTTGGATACTTCTATCATCGCCAAGGAACTCCTCGTTCCCCCCTGATGATTGATATAAGCCACAGTCATGATATTGTCCGACTGGAATCTGATGAATTTGGCCGAAGCCAACTGAGGCCATGCCTGAAGCGCATTGAATATTGCTCTCAATTCCAGAATATTGATTGGAAGTAGAGACTCCACCTGAGTCCATACACCCTGAGCCTTCAGGGAATTCCAGACTGCACCCCAGCCCAGTAGGCTGGCATCCGTTGTCACTATCACCCACGAGGGTCTGCGGAAACACGTCCCCTGGGACAGATGATCCGGCGACAACCACCAAAGAAGAGAGTCTCTGGTCTCTTGATCCAGATTTATCTGAGGAGATATATTCGCATAGTCCCCATTCCACTTTCCGAGCAAACGAGCAAACGGAATGATGTCCATTGCCGCTACCATTAATCCAATTACCTCCATACACTGAGCCACTGATGGCCGAGGATTGGACTGAAGGGCTCGGCAAGTATGTAGAATTTTTGATTTTCTGATGTCCGTCAGAAATATTTACATGTCTACAGAGTCTATCAGAGTTCCCAAGAAGGGAACCCTTGTCCGTGGAACTAGTGAACTCTTTTCTAGGTTCACCTTCCATCCGTGAGTTCTCAGAAAGGACAACACTGTGTCTGTATGAGATTTCGTCAGATGATAAGTCGACGCCTGAATCAAGATATCGTCCAGATAAGGCGCCACTGCTATGCCCCGCGGTACTGAAAATATTTGTCCAGGAAGGCAAACCTCAGGTACTGATGATGATCCTTGTGAATAGGAATATGAAGGTATGCATCCTTCAGATCCACGGTAGTCATATATTGACCCTCCTGGTTCATTGGTAAAATTGTTCGGATGGTCTCCATCTTGAAGGATGGAACTCTGAGAAACTTGTTTAGACTCTTGAGATCTAAAATAGGTCTGAACGTTTTCTCTTTTTTGGGAACCACAAAAAGATTTGAGTAAAATCCCTGTCCCTGTTCTAGTCTTGGAATGGGGCAAATTACTCCAATAGTGGAGAGGTCTTTTACACAACGTAAGAACGCCTCTCTTTTTATCTGGTCTACAGACAATCGTGAAAGAAGAAATCTCCCTCTTGGGAGAAAATACTTGAATTCCAGTTGGTACCCATGGGTCACGATTTCCAGTGCCCAGGGGTCCTGAACATCTCTTGCCCAAGCCTGGGCAAAGAAAGAAAGTCTGCCCCCTACTAGATCCGGTCCCGGATCGGGGGCCGCCCCTTCATGCTGTCTTTGTAGCAGCAGCGGGCTTCTTGGGTTGTTTACCCTTGTTCCAAGCCTGGTTGGGTCTCCAGACGGACTTGGACTGAGCAAAATTCCCTTCCTGCTTTGTGGAGGAAGAGGAAGCAGAGGGTACTCCTTTAAAATTTCGAAAGGAACGAAAATTATTTTGTTTACCCCTCATCTTAACAGACTTATCCTGAGGTAGGGCGTGACCTTTACCTCCCGTAATGTCAGAAATGATTTCCTTTAACTCAGGCCCGAATAGGGTCTTACCCTTGAAAGGAATAGCTAAGAGATTAGATTTAGATGACACATCAGCAGACCATGATTTTAACCATAACGCTCTACGCGTTAAAATGGCAAATCCTGCATTTTTCGCCGCCAATTTAGCAATTTGAAAGGCGGCATCTGTAATAAAAGAATTAGCTAGCTTGAGAGCCTTAATTCTATCCAAAATGTCCTCTAAAGGGGTCTCAACCTTCATAGACTCTTCTAGAGCATCAAACCAAAAAACATAATTTATGTAAGAACTTACCTGATAAATTCATTTCTTTCATATTAGCAAGAGTCCATGAGCTAGTGACGTATGGGATATACATTCCTACCAGGAGGGGCAAAGTTTCCCAAACCTCAAAATGCCTATAAATACACCCCTCACCACACCCACAATTCAGTTTAACGAATAGCCAAGAAGTGGGGTGATAAAAAAGTGCGAAAGCATATAAAATAAGGAATTGGAATAATTGTGCTTTATACAAAATCATAACCACCACAAAAAAAGGGCGGGCCTCATGGACTCTTGCTAATATGAAAGAAATGAATTTATCAGGTAAGTTCTTACATAAATTATGTTTTCTTTCATGTAATTAGCAAGAGTCCATGAGCTAGTGACGTATGGGATAATGACTACCCAAGATGTGGATCTTTCCACACAAGAGTCACTAGAGAGGGAGGGATAAAATAAAGACAGCCAATTCCTGCTGAAAATAATCCACACCCAAAATAAAGTTTAACGAAAAAACATAAGCAGAAGATTCAAACTGAAACCGCTGCCTGAAGTACTTTTCTACCAAAAACTGCTTCAGAAGAAGAAAATACATCAAAATGGTAGAATTTAGTAAAAGTATGCAAAGAGGACAAAGTTGCTGCTTTGCAGATCTGGTCAACCGAAGCTTCATTCCTAAACGCCCAGGAAGTAGATACTGACCTAGTAGAATGAGCTGTAATTCTCTGAGGCGGAATTTTACCCGACTCAACATAGGCAAGATGAATTAAAGATTTCAACCAAGATGCCAAAGAAATGGCAGAAGCTTTCTGGCCTTTCCTAGAACCAGAAAAGATAACAAAAAGACTAGAAGTCTTACGGAAAGATTTCGTAGCTTCAACATAATATTTCAAAGCTCTAACAACATCCAAAGAATGCAACGATTTCTCCTTAGAATTCTTAGGATTAGGACATAATGAAGGAACCACAATTTCTCTACTAATGTTGTTGGAATTCACAACTTTAGGTAAAAATTCAAAAGAAGTTCGCAACACCGCCTTATCCTGATGAAAAATCAGAAAAGGAGACTCACAAGAAAGAGCAGATAATTCAGAAACTCTTCTAGCAGAAGAGATGGCCAAAAGGAACAAAACTTTCCAAGAAAGTAATTTAATGTCCAATGAATGCATAGGTTCAAACGGAGGAGCTTGAAGAGCTCCCAGAACCAAATTCAAACTCCAAGGAGGAGAAATTGACTTAATGACAGGTTTTATACGAACCAAAGCTTGTACAAAACAATGAATATCAGGAAGAATAGCAATCTTTCTGTGAAAAAGAACAGAAAGAGCAGAGATTTGTCCTTTCAAAGAACTTGCGGACAAACCCTTATCTAAACCATCCTGAAGAAACTGTAAAATTCTCGGTATTCTAAAAGAATGCCAAGAAAAATGATGAGAAAGACACCAAGAAATATAAGTCTTCCAGACTCTATAATATATCTCTCGAGATACAGATTTACGAGCCTGTAACATAGTATTAATCACGGAGTCAGAGAAACCTCTTTGACCAAGAATCAAGCGTTCAATCTCCATACCTTTAAATTTAAGGATTTCAGATCCTGATGGAAAAAAGGACCTTGTGATAGAAGGTCTGGTCTTAACGGAAGAGTCCACGGTTGGCAAGAGGCCATCCGGACAAGATCCGCATACCAAAACCTGTGAGGCCATGCTGGAGCTACCAGCAGAACAAACGAGCATTCCTTCAGAATCTTGGAGATCACTCTTGGAAGAAGAACTAGAGGCGGAAAGATATAGGCAGGATGATACTTCCAAGGAAGTGATAATGCATCCACTGCCTCCGCCTGAGGATCCCGGGATCTGGACAGATACCTGGGAAGTTTCTTGTTTAGATGGGACGCCATCAGATCTATTTCTGGAAGTTCCCACATTTGAACAATCTGAAGAAATACCTCTGGGTGAAGAGACCATTCGCCCGGATGCAACATTTGGCGACTTAGATAATCCGCTTCCCAATTGTCTACACCTGGGATATGAACTGCAGAGATTAGACAGGAGCTGGATTCCGCCCAAACCAAAATTCGAGATACTTCTTTCATAGCCAGAGGACTGTGAGTCCCTCCTTGATGATTGATGTATGCCACAGTTGTGACATTGTCTGTCTGAAAACAAATGAACGATTCTCTCTTCAGAAGAGGCCAAAACTGAAGAGCTCTGAAAATTGCACGGAGTTCCAAGATATTGATAGGTAATCTCACCTCCTGAGATTCCCAAACTCCCTGTGCCGTCAGAGATCCCCACACAGCTCCCCAACCCGTGAGACTTGCATCTGTTGAAATTACAGTCCAGGTCGGAAGCACAAAAGAAGCCCCCTGAATTAAACGATGGTGATCTGTCCACCATGTTAGAGAGTGCCGAACAATCGGTTTTAAAGATATTGTTTGAGATATCTTCGTGTAATCCTTGCACCATTGCTTCAGCATACAGAGCTGAAGAGGTCGCATGTGAAAACGAGCAAAGGGGATCGCGTCCGATGCAGCAGTCATAAGACCTAGAATTTCCATGCATAAGGCTACCGAAGGGAATGATTGTGACTGAAGGTTTCGACAAGCTGCAATCAATTTTAGACGTCTCTTGTCTGTTAAAGACAGAGTCATGGACACTGAATCCATCTGGAAACCTAGAAAGGTTACCCTTGTCTGAGGAATCAAAGAACTTTTTGGTAAATTGATCCTCCAACCATGATCTTGAAGAAACAACACAAGTCGATTCGTATGAGATTCTGCTAAATGTAAAGACTGAGCAAGTACCAAGATATCGTCCAAATAAGGAAATACCACAATACCCTGTTCTCTGATTACAGACAGAAGGGCACCGAGAACCTTTGTAAAAATTCTTGGAGCTGTAGCTAGGCCAAACGGCAGAGCCACAAACTGGTAATGCTTGTCCAGAAAAGAGAATCTCAGGAACTGAAAATGATCTGGATGAATCGGAATATGCAGATATGCATCCTGTAAATCTATTGTGGACATATAATTCCCTTGCAGAACAAAAGGCAAGATAGTCCTTATAGTTACCATTTTGAACGATTCAATATTTTTAGATCCAGAACTGGTCTGAAGGAATTCTCCTTCTTTGGTACAATGAAGAGATTTGAATAAAACCCCATCCCCTGTTCCTGAACTGGAACTGGCATAATTACTCCAGTCAACTCTAGATCTGAAACACATTTCAGAAATGCTTGAGCTTTTACTGGATTTACTGGGACACGGGAAAGAAAAAATCTCTTTGCAGGAGGTCTTATCTTGAAACCAATTCTGTACCCTTCTGAAACAATGTTCTGAATCCAAAGATTGTGAACAGAATTGATCCAAATTTCCTTGAAAAAACGTAACCTGCCCCCTACCAGCTGAGCTGCAATGAGGGCCGCACCTTCATGTGGACTTAGAAGCAGGCTTTGCCTTTCTAGCTGGCTTGGATTTATTCCAGACTGGAGATGGTTTCCAAACTGAAACTGCTCCTGAGGATGAAGGATCAGGCTTTTGTTCTTTGTTGAAACGAAAGGAACGAAAACGATTATTAGCTCTACTTTTACCTTTAGATTTTTTATCCTGTGGTAAAAAAGTTCCTTTCCCACCAGTAACAGTTGAAATGATGGAATCCAACTGAGAACCAAATAATTTGTTACCCTGGAAAGAAATAGAAAGTAAAGTTGATTTAGAAGCCATATCAGCATTCCAAGTTTTAAGCCATAAAGCTCTTCTAGCTAAAATAGCTAGAGACATAAACCTGACATCAACTCTGATAATATCAAAAATGGCATCACAGATAAAATTATTAGCATGCTGAAGAAGAATAATAATGTCATGAGAATCACGATGTGTTACTTGTTGCGCTAAAGTTTCCAACCAAAAAGTTGAAGCTGCAGCAACATCAGCCAAAGATATAGCAGGTCTAAGAAGATTACCTGAACACAGATAAGCTTTTCTTAGAAAGGACTCAATTTTCCTATCTAGAGGATCCTTAAACAAAGTACCATCTGACGTAGGAATAGTAGTACGTTTAGCAAGGGTAGAAATAGCCCCATCAACTTTAGGGATTTTGTCCCAAAATTCTAATCTGTCAGACGGCACAGGATATAAATGCTTAAAACGTTTAGAAGGAGTAAATGAATTACCCAATTTATCCCATTCTTTGGAAATTACTGCAGAAATAGCATTAGGAACAGGAAAAACTTCTGGAATAACCACAGGAGCTTTAAATACCTTATCTAAACGTTTAGAATTAGTATCAAGAGGACTAGAATCCTCTATTTCTAAAGCAATTAGAACTTCTTTAAGTAAAGAACGAATAAATTCCATTTTAAATAAATATGAAGATTTATCAGCATCAACCTCAGAGACAGAATCCTCTGAACCAGAGGAGTCATCAGAATCAGAATGATGATGTTCATTTAAAAATTCATCTGTAGGGAGAGAAGTTTTAAAAGATTTTTTACGTTTACTAGAAGGAGAAATAACAGACATAGCCTTCTTTATGGATTCAGAAACAAAATCTCTTATATTATCAGGAACATTCTGCACCTTAGATGTTGAGGGAACTGCAACAGGCAATGGTACTTTACTAAAGGAAATATTATCTGCTTTAACAAGTTTGTCATGACAATCAATACAAACAACAGCTGGAGAAATAGCTACCAAAAGTTTACAGCAGATACACTTAGCTTTGGTAGATTCAGCACTTGACAGCGATTTTCCTGTAGTATCTTCTGGCTCAGATGCAACGTGAGACATCTTGCAATATGTAAGAGAAAAAACAACATATAAAGCAAAATTGATCAAATTCCTTAAATGACAGTTTCAGGAATGGGAAAGAATGCCAAAGAACAAGCTTCTAGCAACCAGAAGCAATAAAAAATGAGACTTAAATAATGTGGAGACAAAAGCGACGCCCATATTTTTTCGCGCCAAATAAGACGCCCACATTATTTGGCGCCAAAAATGACGCCACATCCGGAACGCCGACATTTTTGGCGCAAAATAACGTCAAAGAATGACGCAACTTCCGGCGACACGTATGACGCCGGAAACGGAAATAGAATTTTTGCGCCAAAAAAGTCCGCGCCAAGAATGACGCAATAAAATGAAGCATTTTCAGCCCCCGCGAGCCTAACAGCCCACAGGGAAAAAGTCAAATTTTAAGGTAAGAAAAAATGGTCAAATCAAAATGCATTATCCCAAATATGAAACTGACTGTCTGAAAATAAGGAAAGTTGAACATTCTGAGTCAAGGCAAATAAATGTTTGAATACATATATTTAGAACTTTATAAACAAAGTGCCCAACCATAGCTTGGAGTGTCACAGAAAATAAGACTTACTTACCCCAGGACACTCATCTACATATAGCAGATAGCCAAACCAGTACTGAAACGAGAATCAGCAGAGGTAATGGTATATATAAGAGTATATCGTCGATCTGAAAAGGGAGGTAAGAGATGAATCTCTACGACCGATAACAGAGAACCTATGAAATAGACCCCTTAGAAGGAGATCACTGCATTCAAATAGGCAATACTCTCCTCACATCCCTCTGACATTCACTGCACGCTGAGAGGAAAACCGGGCTCCAACTTGCTGCGGAGCGCATATCAACGTAGAATCTAGCACAAACTTACTTCACCACCTCCATCGGAGGCAAAGTTTGTAAAACTGAATTGTGGGTGTGGTGAGGGGTGTATTTATAGGCATTTTGAGGTTTGGGAAACTTTGCCCCTCCTGGTAGGAATGTATATCCCATACGTCACTAGCTCATGGACTCTTGCTAATTACATGAAAGAAAACTGCTGCAGTAGTAACTGGAACAATGCAAGCTGTTGGTTGTAAAAGGAAACCCTGATGAATAAATTTCTTTAGAAGACCCTCTAACTTCTTATCCATAGGGTCTTTGAAAGCACAACTGTCCTCAATAGGAATAGTTGTACGCTTAGCCAGGGTAGATATAGCTCCCTCCACCTTAGGGACAGTCTGCCAAGAGTCCCGAATGGTGTCTGATATGGGATACATTTTCTTAATATTAGGGGGAGGAGAGAATGGTATACCCGGTCTGTCCCATTCCTTCTTAATAATTTCCTAAATTCTTTTAGGAACCGGAAAAACAGTGTAAGTAGGTACCTCTAGATATTTGTTCATTTTACACAATTTTTCTGGTGGTATTACAATAGGGTCACAATCATCCAGAGTCGTTAAAAGCTCCCAAAGTAAAAGGCAGATGTGTTCATGCTTAAATTTAAAGGACATGACGTCCGAATCTGTCTGAGGTAACATACTTCCTGGGTCTGAAAGTTCTCCCTCAGACAACAATTCCCTGACCCCCAACTCCCAGCCCTGTGAGGGTACATCGGATATAGCCAACAAAGCATCAGAGGACTCAGTATTCACATTAATTCCTGTCCTACTACGTTTACCCTGTAACACTGGTAACTTAGATAATACCTCTGTAAGGGTAGTTGACATAACTGCAGCCATATCTTGCAGAGTAAAAGAATTAGACGCACTTGAGGTACTTGGCGTCGCTTGTGTGGGCGTTAAAGGTTGTGACACTTGTGGAGAATTAGATGGCATATCCTGATTCTCTTCAGACTGAGAATCAACCTTAGGCACACTTTCTTTACATAAAATATGATTTTTACATTGTAAAGCTCTTTCAGTACAAGAGGTACACAAAGTAAGGGGGGGGGGGGGGTTTCCACACTGGCCTCTAAACACATAGAACAAGTATTTTCTTTACTTTCAGACATGTTAAACAGACTAGCATTAGCCACAATGGACGTCTTTTAACCTTAATTGTGGTATCAAGAAAATTTTGAAAAAAAAAATACTGCGCCTTTAAATAATAAAAGCGCAACAATTTTTCTGTCTGCACAAAAAAAACGATCTTTAGCACTTAAATCCTATGCTAAACAGTTAAATTTTTCCAAAAATGATTGCACTAGTTGAGCAATAAACTAAATCATCCTGTAAAAAGTATTTTTTATCTAGAAAATTAACTTTAAACAGCCCCTGCACCTCGCCACAGCTGTGCTGCGGCGCCTA